>NC_057795.1:447911964-448053322 GCF_018294505.1 Triticum aestivum | reverse complement strand
GGAGGTCCATCGCGCGTCTGGAGACCCTGTTCTCGACGCCGATGGGTTCCAGCAGCCGCGGCGGAGGAACCGTCGCCCGCGCGAGCGTCGCGCGGCCACCCCTCCTTCCCAGCGCCGTCGCCGCAGCCCGTCGCCCGAGGAAGTCGCCGGCCTGTGCTTCAGGTGCCTGGAACCCGGACACCGGGTGCGGGCCTGCACCAACCCCGTGCGCTGTCGTCGCTGCCTCATCTCCGGCCACGAGTCCAGCTGCTGCGAGACGCTGCTGCCCGGTGACCACCGTGCGCAGCCTCCGGCAGTCCACCGTCCGGTGCCTGACACCCCGCCGCGTAACCCCCCTCCTCAACTCCCCCGCGACGCCTCTCTGCCGCGCAACACCGCACCATCCCCACCGCCTGCCTCTGCGCCGGCGCGTGTCACCATCGCTCGTTCCATCGAGATGGAGGAAGCGGAGGAGGTGCTTGCGCGCGGTATGGTGGCCACCATCATCGGCACCAGGCCCTCTGTCTCCTCGACCGACGTGGAGGCAACCTTGCACGCCATGTTCGACCTGCAGCCTGGCGACTTCACTGTGCACAAGCACGCCCCGGAGGATTTCCTCCTCATCTTCTCCTCGCGGCTGATCATGGACCGGATGGCCGGCGACCACCTCATCAACGCCGCCCGCTTCACCCTACTGCTCCGCCCTTGGTGCAAGCTCGCCCACGCCACTGCCGGGAGCTTTGCATACTCTGTGTAGCTTGAGCTCCGCGGCATCCCGGCGCAGGCATGGCACCTATCCACGGCCGAGCACATCCTTGGAACCGGCTGTTGGGTTGAGCGGTTGCACCCGGACACGCGTTCCCGCACTGACCTTGCCACATTCCGGCTCACCGGGCGCGTGCGGGACATGGCCTCCATTCGCCGGGACGCCATCCTGGAGATTGTCGAGCACGTCCCCGACATCCGACCTGACCTGCCGCCGGCCGTCCGCACCCTGGAGTACCCCATCTCCATCCGGCTTGTGAGGTCCGCTGCCCTTCCCAGGGCGGTCGACGATGCTGCCATTGGCGATGGCAATGGCGATGGCGAGGCTCATGGCAGCACGCACGACCCTGCAGGCCGCGGTCATGGACGCGGGCAGCAACGCCGTCGTAGCCGGAAGCGTCGCCGCCCAACCTCCGCCCCCGACGGACGCGCCGACGGCATGGCGGTCGACTCCGCTGGCTGGACTTGCTCCGGAGGCCGCTTACGGGCTGACGGCGAGGCGGTCGACCCTGGCTGGCCGGCGTCCCGCGCCGCCGCAGCTGTGCACGCGCCGCCGCCCGTACCATCCCGTGCCAGATGCATGGATGCATGGCCGCAAGCTGGGGCCCACCCGCCTAGTCGCAAAGCCAAAAGAGGAAAGCGTGGCGGAAAGAAAAAGCGCGCTAGGGTTCAGGCTGCGCTGGCCAAAGCTGCAGCTGAAGCGGATCCCAGGCCGACCGAGTCGCCCACCCCAGCGTTGGTGCTTGCCACCCCGACAGCTGGCAACAGCCGATTGGCGCCCGCCCACCCTCCTCCTGCAGTCGGACCCGCAACGACCCGGTCTTGCGCGTCGCCATGCGCGAAGGGCGACAACCTCTCTGGCGACGGACCCACCACGGCCAATGCTTGTGCGCTTGGGGATCCGGACAGCTTATCCTCTGCCAGTGAGGTCCCGGACTCGCTTCCTGTGGCTCCCGAGGCTGATCCGCTGTCGGGGCAAAGCAATGCTTTGACCTCGTCAGCTCCTGTGGCTGATGAAGTACCTGCTGGTGCCGCTTTGCATGCCGGCCCCGCCACTGAGACGCGTGATGCAGCGCCCTCATCCACCCCTGCGGCCCTGGCGGATCTGCTTGCCACCCCCTCCTCGCCAACGGGGGACGCGGGTCGTGTGATTCCATCCATCGCGCCTTCGCCCCCTCCTGCCACCGCCATCGGGAACGCTGACTTGGGCTGCCCCTCCCCCGCGGCCCAGGAGCCCAGAAGCATTCTTCAAAGGCTCGCGCCTCCTGATGCCCATGCAAACAGGCCCGCTCCCCCAAGCCCGTCGACGCTGCAATCCACCCCTGTGTCCCATGCGCCTCAGGTGCGCAGCGCAGGGCGTTTTGCCACACCACCAATCACTCTGCGACGAACCAGACAGCCGGCCTCTGTCAGCTCCTGGACCCTCGGGGAATTCCTCGCCGCGGCAACAAAGCAGACTTGCTCTGCTCTCCCCAACCCTGCGCGCAAACGACGTCGACAACCCCTGAACTTCTCGCCGCGCCGTGGACGATCTGCCACCGCTGCGAAGGCCAAGCCCGGCGTGCCGCCCACCGTTGAGCGCCGTGCGCAGGTCCAGATACTGCGCACCCTTGGCATCATCGGCACCGATCAGGTGATCTCCGCCGAGGCCATGAAGGCATACGATGGGGTCTTCGCTGCGCCCCTTTCTCATGCCGTATTGACAGCCATTGCCGCGCTCGTTGGCCGCGTGCTACCCGCCGACCCGTCCACGGCGCCTGTCACCACGGTGATCTCGGGCAGCCCGATCGAGGCCTAGCCGCGCCGACGCGTGCCTTTCGTCGACCTCTGCCTAATGGATCACGGCCTCAAAATCATCAACTGGAACGTGCGTGGCCTAAACGCCCGTGCCAGACGCACGGCAGTTCGCTCGCTCGTTGTAACCTCCGGCGCTTCGATCGCTTGCTTCCAAGAGACTAAAATGGAATTCGTCTACTCGTCGACTGTCCTTGAGACGTTGGGATCTGAGTTTGATGAATATGTGTATCTCCCAGCGAGCGGCACCCGTGGCGGGATCCTGCTGGCTTGGAAGAGCCGGGACGTGATGATCACGGACCCGATGTTCACCACCAACACCATCTCCGCCCGGGTTGCGACCTCTGGCAGCTCGAGCGTGCCGTGGTGGCTCTCTATCGTCTATGGCCCCCAGGACAACAACGCCAAGATCGCCTTTTTGCAAGAGATCCGCGACGTCCGCGACGCATGCCCTGGCCCATGGCTCATCTGCGGGGACTTCAATATGATCTACCGCGACGAAGACAAGAACAACGGCAATCTCAATCGGAGAATGATGGGGCGGTTCCAACGCGTCCTCAACGACCTCGCGCTCAAGGAAATTTACCTCAGCGGCCGGCGCTATACGTGGTCCAATGAGCAGAGCCCGCCCACCTTGGTCCATCTTGATCGAGTGTTGTGCTCCACGGACTGGGAAGAGCTGCACGGCGAATGCCATCTGCGCTGCCTAGCCTCAGTCGTCTCGGATCACTCCCCCCTCTTGCTCGACTGTTCGCCTCTCCCATCAGCACACCGACGATTCCACTTCGAGGAGTACTGGACTCGCCTCGCCGGTTTCCCGGAGATCGTGGCGACCTCGTGGCATTCGGTGGACGACGCCAACCCGTTCCGGCGGTTCATGCGGCGCATGCAGGCCACTGCGCGTAAGCTCACCAGCTGGAGCGCGCGCTCCGTTGGCAACGTGCGAGACCAGCTTACGATCTCTCGTGAGTTGCTGCTCCGCTTCGACGCCGCGCAAGAACAGCGGGCCCTATCGCCGCATGAAGACTGGCTGCGTCGCCAACTCAAGTTATCCTACCTCGGCCTGGCTTCTCTCGAGCGGACGATCGCCCGGCAGCGCGCACGCATTGCATCTCTCAAAGACGGCGACGCGAACACTACGTTGTATCATCGCCAGTGCACATACCGTAAGCAGAAGAACTGGATCCATGGCATCTCTGTCGACGGCGCCGTGCTCACTGCTCCTAGCGACATGGCAGCGGCCACCTTCGAGCACTTTGACAGCCGGATTGGGACGGACGTGCAACGTGACTGCACCATTGACCTGTCGCAATTCATTGAGGCCTCAAATCTTGAAGACCTCGACGCGCCATTCAGCGAAGATGAGATTTGGCAAGCCATCAAAAGCTTGCCGTCTCGCAAGGCGCCCGGCCCCGACGGCTTCACCGCGGAGTTCCTCCGCTCCTGCTGGCCGGTCATCAAGTACGACCTCCGATGCGTCTTCGACCAGGTTTACGCGCTGCGTGGACGAGGGTTTAGCTGCCTTAACCAGGCGCTAATTACGCTCCTCCCCAAGCGCGCCGATGCCAATGGCCTGGGAGATTATAGGCCCATAAGCCTAATTCACATTGTCGCCAAGGTCCTGGCCAAGCTGCTTTCGCTCCGCCTAGCCCCCAAGCTCAACAACCTTGTCAGCAACGTCCAGAATGCGTTTATCCCCGGGCGAAGTCTTCATGACAACTTCATCCTCGTGCGTCAATCCGTGCGGCTTCTGCACCAGCTTGGTGCCCCTCGCGCGCTCCTGAAGCTTGACTTGGCGCGGGCTTTTGACTCCGTCTCGTGGCCTTTCCTGTTCGAGGTGCTGCGATGCCATGGCTTTGGCAACCGCTTTCTTGGTTGGATTGCCCTTCTCCTGTCGTCGGCCAGCACGAAGGTTCTCCTCAACGGCAACCCAGGACCCGTGATTTGGCACCGCTGCGGACTGCGCCAAGGTGATCCAGTTTCCCCGCAGCTCTTCGTCCTTGCCGTCGATACGCTGGGCAGGCTCTTTCATCGCGCGGTCGAGCTCCGAGCCATGAGCAGCTCCACCCGCGCCGCACCATCCCTACCATATCCCTTTACGCCGACGACGTCATTCTCCTGTGCCACCCATCGCCGGATGATATCGCGGCGGTGAAGGAGATCCTGCAGCTCTTTGGGCGCGCCTCCGGCCTGCACGTGAACTTCCAGAAGAGCGCTGCGGCCCTCATCCGCTGCGACACCGAGGACGCTGCTCATGTCGTCGCGCTCCTGGGATGTCCCATTGTCGAATTCCCGCTCACTTGGGCATCCCGCTCACGTTGCGTCGCCCCACTGCTGCCCAGCTCCAACCCGTCGTCGACAAGGTTGCTGGGAAGCTGCCCTCCTGGAAGGCTTGGCTAATGAACAAAGCCGGCCGCCTTGCCTTCGTCAAGGCTGTCTTGAGCGCGATCCCCATCCATCAGCTCCTTGTGCTTGCACCGCCAAAGAAGATCATCAAACTTTTGGAGAAGATTGAAAGAGGATTCCTTTGGGCTGGCTGCGCCGAGGCCAATGGAGGCAATTGCCACGTCAACTGGCGGCGCGTCTGCCGGCCTATCCAGTTCGGTGGCCTCGGCGTTCACGATCTCGAGCGCACTGGCCTTGCCCTTCGCATGAGGTGGCAATGGCTCAGCCGAGTCGATGATAGCAGGGCCTGGAACGGCCTTGACCTGCAATTCGCGCCCGAGGAGCGCGCGCTCTTCCTCGCCTCCACTACCATGACTATTGGCAATGGCCAACGCGCCCTATTCTGGGAGGACAGATGGATCAACGGGCGTGCACTCCGCGTGATCGCGCCTCTCCTTTTTGCTCACATCCCCAAACGGCGTCGCAAGTCCAGAACCGTAGCGGACGGCCTTCATGCAAACCAATGGGCCACGGACATCCATGGCGCGATTGGCGTCCCGGAGATCGGAGAATACCTGCGCCTCTGGCACATGCTCACCGAAACTGCCCTCACTGACGCTCCAGACTGCATTCGCTGGAAGTGGACCGCGAAGGGCGAGTACTCCGCCAAGTCCGCATACCTCGCCACTTTTCAGGGCTCCACCAGATGCCAGGCTTGGAAACTTACCTGGAAGTGTTGGGCACCGCCTCGGGTGCGCTTCTTCCACTGGCTTGCCAACCTCGATCGGTGCTGGACGGCCGACCGCCTCGCGAGACGCAACCTGCCGCACCCACAGCGCTGCCCTCTTTGCGATCAGGCTTCGGAGACGATTCATCATCTTCTCCTGGAGTGCCCTTTCAGCCGCGAGGTGTGGCACGAGATTCTCTCATGGCTGCGCCTCTCTTGCCCGCTGCCCAATAACGATGCCACTCTCCACGACTGGTGGTGCTCTGCACGACAAGACACGCCTAAACCCATGCACAAGGGATTGGCCTCCGCTGCCTTGCTTGTCCCTTGGATGATTTGGAAGCATCGCAACGGATGCGTGTTTGAGGGCGCAACACCGTCGGTTACCTCCCTGACTGCTAGGATTAAGGATGAGGCCGCGCTCTGGGCCAGAGCTGGCGCATTGGGGCTCCGGGCCATCTTGCCACAAACCTGGGATGTCCACTAGTGTGCATGTACTCTCCGTGTAAATCTGCCTCCTAGGAGGATTGTACCAAATCCCTTCTTTTCAATGCAATGAAACGCAAAAGTCTTTTGCGTTTTCTCAAAAAAAAAAAGATTCTATGCCTTTAGTTCGAAAGTTCACCATTAGTACAATGTTGACTCTGTTTTCTTCTGTTGTCTCTTCTAGTTCCGTATTTAAATTTTATTTCCCCGTTTCTGTTACCTAATTTTCGAAGTAGTGGACATCTTGTTAATATACTTACCATGACTGTCAATTGGGAAAATGTTCATTCACTCTACCATGTGTTAAGTAATAGACCTTTAGTTTCCTATTTGAAATTAGGTCAATGTATTATCGACGAACTTTGTTATTTTGAACCAGTTTTTCTTCTTAGAACCTACTCCCTCCGTTCCCAAATAATTGTCTTTCTAGCCATCTCAAATGGACTACAACATACGGATGTATGTAGACATGTTTTAGAGTGTAGATTCACTCATTTTGCTCCGTATGTAGTTACTTGTTGAAATCTCTAGAAAGACAATTATTTAGGAACGGAGGGAGTAATTTGTTTGTATATATGTCTATCTGAAATTAGTTTAATGTTTGCGTGCCGGGTAGTTATGTTGGTAATATTGTTTGATTTTGTTTTGTATATATGACTGTCAATGGACAAATGTTCATTCACTCTACCATGTGTTAAGTAATAGACCTTTAGTTTTGTATATTTGTCTATCTGAAATTAGTTTAATGTATGTGTGCTGGGTAGTTATATTGGTAATATTGTTTGATTTTGTTTTGTATATATGACTTTCAACTGGGCAAATGTTCATTTATTCTACCATGTGTTAAGTAATAGACCTTTAGTTTCCTATTTGAAATTAGGTTAATATATTAGACGAACTTTGTTATTTTGAACCAGTTTTTCTTTCTAGAACTGTTTTTTGTATCTGCCTTATCTGAAACTAATTTAATGTATGTGTGCCAGGCAGTTATATTTGTAACATTGTTTGATTTTGTTGTCCTTGTCTTATTGCATAGAAGATATTATTTCAGCTATCTGTTATGTGCTTTGTGGATATTTTTACCATTTATTGTGGTAATTAATCTTGCTGATTTTGTTAAGTATTTTAGCATGAATTTGTGGTGTGAATTGCACAAAGCTCAGTATGGGGAAAATAATTTCAATGCTGATGGGCTCAGATGGATGGCATTAATCAAACGCTACTGCTAAGTTCATACTTTGTTACAAAAATGGCATGGCGTGTTGGTACCTTTCTGTTTGTTTTTTGCACTCCTTTGAGTTTGTCAGGCTGAGGTCAAGCATGGTAACTAAAATTTATATGCAAGTTGAGCTGTTTTAATCAAGTTTAGTGTAGTTGAGCTAATCATGAGTGTGCTGTATAGGGTCATTGCAAGCCATTGCTTTGGGTCTAAGGGTGACTAGACCCGACAGGTAGAGGTCAAAACTGTGCCAAAGTTGGCCACTGGCCTGTACTGGATACTCTGTGCTATGCCTACAAGTATCTTTTGTAGGGCTGTGAAACAAATAAGTGCTGAATTTTGTTTCTAACTGTCAAGAATTTAAGACAGCAATTTGTGCGGTCGATTGCCTGCACGCCAGCACTTTCTGTTCAGTATCTGCAAGCCATTTTCTGTTTCTTGTTTTATAGTCGCTGTGGCACTTTTATTGTCCATCTATATTTGCATTGGTTCTCACCTTTTGTAATGTCTGTTATCTGAAGATTAATTAGTTGATAGGAGTACTATGCAGATGCTTTAAACTGCCCTTAATCCGCTCTTATGTCGCATGAAATCTTGCAGGTGACGCCTAATGCGCATTTCCAGAAGGACCTCGGGCTGGACAGCCTGGACACCGTCGAGATCGTCATGGCCTTTGAGGAAGAATTTAGCTTTGAGATCCCCGACAATGAGGCAGAGAAGATCGATTCCATCAAGTCGGCAGTTGACTTCATCGCCTCGCATCCTCAAGCAAAGTAAGATTTGCTTGCAGCGGTTTCTTGGTTCGCCCCTTTGACACGCATTGTTTCCAGAACGAATGCTCCCCGAAGAAGGACCTGTTTTTTCAGCATTTGCCCAGTAGGTGAATGGTCTTAGTTTGCTCCGTTGATTTTTGTGCTCTCTGGTAGCAAGTCTTTGTTCTCTCCCTCCGTCTGTTGCAATAAATAATGATACACCAGTTGGCTGTAGATCTATGATTCTATTAGCTGGGGATGACAGCAGCCAAAGTTGTGATACTAGTTGTGCACCTGTGCCATAGCTCACACCAACTCAGTACGAATGATCTGAATCTGCAATGACGAAGATTTGTATGCGTCAGGAGAGCATGAGCGCTGGTCTAGGTGTGTCAAGTTGGTTCCTGTGGTTCGTAAGAGCATCTCCGGTCGCTGGGCCCCCAAGGAGCTTAGAAAAATCGCCTCCAGGGGTGAACTGGCGATAAAATAGGCTTGGGGCCTGTTATGACGCAAATTTGCCCGCTTTTCAGGCCGCTATCGGTGCAAATCGGTCCATATTCACCGTGCTTCAACAGAAGTTATTTTTTATCACATCACAGAAAATCAATAAAAATTAAATAGTTCAACAACAAATAGTTCAATACAAATTATATAGTTCAACAAATAAAAACTCATATTTCATCACATGTCAAGCTAGGCGTTGCCCTTGAGCTTCCATAGGTGCTCCATCAGATCCTGCTGCAGTTGTTGATGCACCTGTGGGTCTCGGATCTCCTGACGCATATTGAGGAAGGTTGTCCAGGTTGTCCGTAGCTGGTGATCAATTTGGGTTAGAGGACCCTGCTTGTAATATGGTTCAGTGTCAGACACTGACACTTCCTGCTCACTTTTAATGATCATATTGTGCAAGATGACACAACAAGTCATGATCTCTCACATTTAATCTTTCGACCAGGTCTGAGCGGGGTACCGGACAATTGCAAATCGAGATTGGGGCACACCAAATGCCCGCTCGACATCCTTCCTGCAAGCCTCCTGAACCTTCGCAAAGTGGGAGTTCTTGCCTCCTCGCATAGAGTTTGAGATAGTCTTCACAAATGTAGACCATCTCGGATAGATGCCATCTGCTAGGTAGTATCCCTTGTTGTAGTGTCGCCCATTGACCTCGAAGTTCACCGGAGGAGAATGACCTTCAACAAGCTTGGCAAAGACAGGGGAGCACTGCAGCACGTTGATGTCATTGTGAGTTTCTGGCATACCAAAGAAGGAGTGCCAAATCCAGAGGTCCTGTGTGGCTACTGTCTCAAGTACCACACTGCAAACGCCTTTGGCACCATTGTACATCCCCTGTCAAGCAAATGGACAATTTTCAATTTCCAATGCATGCAGTCGATGCTTCCAAGCATCCTAGGAAATCCTCTTGCTGCATTCTGTGCTAGGATCCGAGCAGTGTCTTCAACATTGGGTGATCGCAAGTATTGCGGTCCAAACACTGCCACCACTGCTTTGTAGAACTTGTAGAAACACTCAATGGTCGTGGACTTGGCCATGCGCCCATAGTCGTCGAGTGAATCACCGGGAGCTCCGTATGCAAGCATCATCATAGCTGTCGTGCACTTCTGGATTGAGGTGAATCCAAGTTTGCCGGTGCAATCCTTCTAGCACTTGAAGTAGTTGTCGAGCTCTCGGATGGAGTTCATGATCCCGAGGAAAAGCTGTCGGCTCATCCGATAACGATGCCGAAATACTTTGTCGCCATGCAGTGGAGCGTCAGCGAAGTAGTCGGCGTAGAGCATGCAATAGCCTTCCAGACGATGCCGGTTCTTTGCTTTTAGCCGCCCCGCCGCCGAGCCACCTTGCCGCGGCTTTTCATTGCTCGCGAGCAGGCCGGCCATGGCGGCGAGGGCCATGAGATGCTCCTCGTCCTGGACGTCAGCATCGGCTTCCTCATCCAGCAGCGCCGCGAGCGCCTCCTCGTCGTCTGAGTCCATCGCCGAGCAGACAAATCGCCGAACACCTGGTGGGCGTGGTGGGCGCACAGCCACCGATATCCCGCCCTGCGCGACCGAAGCACCAGAAAACTTGCCCAGGAAGGTGGTGGAGAGGTTGCCGCAGCGAAACCTTCTCTCTTTTTCGGCGGAGAGTGGCCTATCTAGCGGTGGGCGGCGCCGGGATCAGCAGGGTGGCAGCAGAGCGCACGGGGGTGGAGGGCGAATCTGGACGATTTGTCATGATTTTTCGCCTGACATTGTGGCCCAGGCATGGGTTTCCCTTCCGCCGGAGCCCCCGAGCGCCCCCCAGTGCGCTGGGTTCAGCCTGGGATCGTCGGGCCCAAAAACGGGCCGAGCCGACGGATTTCAGCGTCTTGGGGGCGCGATTGGGTTTTTTTCTGGCGCCGACGTGAAAAAAGTCACCCTGGGGGCCTGTTGGGGGCGCGGCTGGAGATGCTCTAATGCACGTGAAACCTGAGCAAGAGAGAAAAACACATCCTCACGCCCGTGTCGCTCCTAGGGCGGCTCGGGCGGAACCCTAGCCTGCGAATGGTGGCGATAGGGAGCTCTCTCGCATGCATGCGCGCTCTCGTGGTGGGGGATGCTCATCCTCTCGATTTGTGGCCTGGCCCACCACGGTGGTCGACGGCTCACCTGGCGCGATCCGACGTCCTCCCTCGATAGCATGCTCCTCTAGAGGTGGCTCGAGGAGGCTTCGGTTGCGCCTCTGCCCTCATGGCCGCTGGATCTGTCCGATTTGGCGCAGCGGGATGGCAGCCTAGGTTCCTCCAGCTCGCTGATGTCGGCAGACGGCAGCTGGGTCATGTTGCAGTGCAACTGTGGGAGGACGTCAGATCTTGTAGGGCGCCTGGATTTGACCTGTCGTCTGGCGGGGAGGATTGATGTTGGTGGCTCTATGGTGCTGCCGGCGCGGTGGCTCTGCGAGAGGTGGGTGGGCCAACGGAGGTGCAGTGTGTGCGGGTGGTGGGTGGTGGGTATGCTTCGGGCGAAAGTTGGTCCGGTCTTGCCGGCGGCGGCGATATCCGTAGACGTCGTCTCACCTCTTGGGAGGCACCGCTGTGGAGACCCGTATCCTCCGCAATCTTTGGATCGTGCTCTTCGGGTGGAAGCCTAAGGCCCGACTAGGTAGGCCGACGGCGTCGTCATCGTCACTTCCCTCTTGGGGCGTCGCCTTGAAGAGCATTAGATCCCGTTTGTGCGCTCCATGGGCTGGACGCTCGCGACATTGCAGTCGACAGGTGCCCGTCTGGCAATGTGGATGTCTTTCACTGCTTCTTGTGTGCCAACGATGGCGGCTTGGGACGGAGCAGGTTGCAGGTGAGTTTTGGTAGTCGGTCTCATCCGACGTGTTTGAGGGGGCACCGGGCTTCACTTTGTCCTTCTGGAATCGAAGCTGATGAGGAGGGCCCTTGTGGCTATGATGAGACGAGACGGGTGGTTGGTTTCGGCACCGGCTCGACGCAGGCCCGACTCTTTTCTCCTGCCATGCTCATCGACAGAGTCGGAGCTGCCTGGTCGCCGGTGTGTGTGGTTGACTGTTTGGCATCAGCCGACGCAGGCCTCGATGCTTGTTTGCGGTGAGAGCACATCAGTGATCGTCAATGACGGAGTCGCAGTCGCCCTTGCGGAGGTGTGATGACGATGGCACCGAGTTGCAACCTCGACAACGTTCTCTCCTCGACAGTGTGTGTGCGTTTTTGTGTGGGTTGCCAGGTCGCCCTTGCGGAGGCGTGATGACCACGACATCTGGTTGCAACCTCAACGGCGTTCTCTCCTCGACAACGTGTGTGTGTTTTTGTGTGGGTTGCCAGGTCGCCCTGTGTGCCTTGTTTTTTGTGGACGTTTGTGACGGTTTTTGTCTAGTTTTTCATTAATTAACTGGACAACTTTCTTCGACCTTTTTAAATGAATCGGGCTCTTAGGGACCATATTTAATAAAAAAATAAGCCTGAGCAAATTTGTATGGGAAGGGGCATTTCCTGCGTTCCCTTGACTGCTCACATGTGTAGGAGGATCTATCAAAGGGGTTTCTTGTGTTGGCCCCCTCTGCCTGTGAGCGCTGCTTGCGCATGTTGCTGATGCGTTTGGTTCTCTCTGCCGTGATGCCACTTTCATACTACTTGTACGTACTAGCCCACGATCGTTGTGTCGTTGGTTTCGTCGGCGCTGATATTGTTAGAAAGGAGAGAGAGATTTGGTGGAATAGTTTGTTGTATTGCTTGAGCCTTGTGGGCATATATATAGGAGTACAATGATCTAATTGGAGTACAAGACAAGACAGAACAAATCCTAGTCTATTTCGTCTTTCCTAATAATCACGATACTCAACATCCCCCCACAGTCACAACGGTAGCGACACAGACGGTGAGACTGGAGAAGAATCCGAAGGCAAGCTGACGGACCCCCCCCAGTCGTAACGGTCGATGCATCGCGGAGTCGTGGCTGGAGTGAAAACCGACGAGGTTGCTCAAGTAGGCGGTGGCCCTTTGTGCCGTTTGTCGATGTAGCCAAGAGCGTGGGTGGTGGAGCCTTGGTCAAGGTAGCCGTGCGAAGAATGTCGTGGTCGATGTCGAGTCGGGGTAGCCGGTGTCGAGGAAGTTGCCGTGGAGCCACGGGCGCAAGGAGGCGCCGAGTTAGTCGTGGGCGCAGTGGTGTCGAAGTAGTGGTGCGCGAGGAAGTAGATGATGTTGATGACGCGTCGCGCCGGGGTTGCAAACCCTGGGGACACATCGTAGACGAAAGCACGCGTTGGTGTTGCCAGCATCAAGCACGCGTAGACGGACGAAGACGAAGTTGACGAAGTGCCGCACCAGGCTTGCCAGGCCCGGGGACACGTCGTGGACGAAGGCACACGGCGGTTTTGCCAGCACCGGGCATGCGTAGACTGGGACCTGCATGAGCTGTACGCCATGTCGAAGAAGTCAGAGAGGCCAGTAGAGAAGGACTCGACGACGGCTGTGGTGCCAATCGGCGCGGGGCCAATGTCGCCCGCGGTTGTCGGAGTAGATGAAGTGGTTGGGGTAGATGACGGCAACGCTGGCGATGGGCTAGTGCTGGACAAAGACGGAGGGGGTGGACAGGTGGCTGCGGCGGCTATGGGGGTAGCGGCGGCGGCTGTGACGCCCCCGATTCAATAGTACACTAATCATACACGCAAATGTGTACGATCAAGATCAGGGACTCACGGGAAGATATCACAACACAACTCTAGACACAAATTAAAATAATACAAGCTTTATATTACAAGCCAGGGGCCTCGAGGGCTCGAATACATCAGCTCAAATACAAACGAGTCAGCGGAAGCAACAATATCTGAGTACAAACATAAGTTAAACAAGTTTGCCTTAAGAAGGCTAGCACAAAAGCAACATGATCGAAAAGGCAAGGCCTCCTGCCTGGGAGCCTCCTAACTACTCCTGGTCGTCGGCGTCCGTCACGTGGTAGTAGGCACCCTCGGGGTAGTAGAAGTCGTCGGCGGTGGTGTCTGGATCCTGGGCTCCACCATCTGGTTGCAGCATCCGAGAAGAATGGAAAGAGGTGGAAAAAGGGGAGCAAAGCAACCATGAATACTCATCCGAAGTACTCGCAAGCAAGGATCTACACTACTTATGTATCAGTGTCAATGAAATGGGTAGTATATGTGGTCTGAACTGCAGAATGCCAGAAGAGAAGGGGAAAGCCTAGCCTATCGAAGACTAGCATCTTCAAGCAGCTCCAAGCATCTTGCATCATCAGAAGAGGTAAGAGTAGCATAAAGTAAAGTAGTAGAAGTGTTATCAACCTCGGCCAGAGATCCTTTCTCAACTCCCTGCGAGAAAGCAATCCTAGAGCCATACTATCCAATTGTCATCACAATCCAATTGTCATCACAATCCAATTGTCATCACAAGTATCCAGTTCTGGTTGTATCGATCGGGATACAACTCCAAGTGTCTGTTACCGTAGGATATGCTATCGATAGATGTTTTCTTCCCTGCACGGGTGCACCAACTTACCCACCACGCTCGATTAACTCCGGCCGGACACACTTTCCTGGGTCATGCCCGGCCTCGGCCAAACAATACGCCGCAACCCGACCTAGGCTTAATAGAGAGGTCAGCACGTCGGTCTAAACCGATGCTTCCAGGGGTCATGGGCCATCGCCCCGGGAACTCCTGCATGTTGCGAACGCGGCCAGTGAGCAGACCTAGCTACCTCCTTAAAAAGGCAGGTGCTTACGCAGTCCAATCCGGCGCGCGCCGCTCAGTCGATGACGTCTATTAAGCTTCGGCTGATGCATACGACGCAGAACGCCCATACTATGCCCACGTGATGGTTAGTGCTATCAGGCCAGAGGCCCCTCGGATCAAATATCCAAATCGTAGTGGATTAGGAACGCGTGGTAACAAGCAGAGACTCATGAAAGATGTGACCCCGTTGCCCCGTCTCGAGGACTTGCGGCAAGGGCTAGGAATGCCCGGCCATGCCTCGTAATTATCTCGCGGGCACCCTCCAGGTCAACCCGTCTCCACATCACTCGCGGGTACCCCTCAGGGTTGACCCACCTTTCCAAGTAACAGTTGTAAAGTCCAAGTATCTGTGTGTCCAAACATCAAGGGGAAAACCCGAGGAATCACCCTCGGTGGATTCCACTCGATGTAATCATCAAGGTGAACGTAAGAGGATCCACCCTCGAGGTTCACACTTGAGGGGTTGCACGATAGAGTCGTGTCGGAAGTGGTTAAGGCGGAATCATCCTCGATGACCATGACCAAATAACTACACTACAGGGTTAATATCAGAAGTGCTGATGAGGTCTTACCCTCGGCACTCGATAGTAACCCAGTAGTGTCGAGCAACTAAGGGGAAGTGATGTGCGGTGCCGGGGCCTGGTCTTCGATCCCGTTGATCGGGTCTTCGATGATGAAGTAGGGGCAACAAGGACAAGGTGGGGGTCACTGATGGATCACTAACCAACCTATACTAAGCAGTTTAGGATAAGTAGGTAAGTAACAATAAGCAGGTTACAAGAGCAGGCTATGCATCAGAATAGGAGCAATCAATTACAGTAGAAAAATCTAATGCAAGCATGAGGGAATGGAATGGGCGATATCAGGATGATCAAAGGGGGGCTTGCCTCTGGCAAGGAGGGGTCATCGTCGATGTAGTCGATCACAGGGGCAACATCCGTCTCGGGGTCTACCGGAGAGAAGAGGGGGAGAAACAGTAAATATAAAGCAAATGTAGCATCACAAAGCATAACGTGGCAATATGCTATGCCGGGTGTGACCTAACGTATGGCTGCATGATATAGGTGAAGGGGGAATTCAACCGGGATTGTCTTCTCGGTTCTGGACCTGTGTCAGACAGATGACCAGAGGGGAATGTTCCATGTTCAAATAGTTAAGAGGCATCTGACAGGTAAATGGACCATGTATTCGGATTTGTCTCGTCGTTCTGAGCGACTTTCATGTATAAAGTTTTTCTATCCGAGCTACGGTTTCTTTTCTATGAATTTCTAAAGGTTTAAACATTTTCTGGAATTAAATAAATTATCAGAAAAGAATTACTATGTCAGCTTGACATCACTGTGACGTCAGCAGTCAACAGGATGGCTCACCAGGTCAAACTGACCCGTGGGTCCACCGGGACCCACATGTCATTGACAGGGAACTAACAGGGTTTTACTTTAACTAAACAGGATTAATTAGCAGGCAGGCCCCACCTGTCATTGTCTAATTAACATAACTAATTAGTTTTAATTAAAACAGTTTAACTAGACTAATTATAAATGGGGGCCCACATGTCGGTGGCTGGGGTTACCCAGTCAGCGCGTTGACTGGGTCAACCCAGTCAATGGGGCCCACTGGGCCCACTGGTCAGTGACCCAGAGGCGGGGCCCACTGCGCCACGTCGGCGTCGGCGCCGGAGACAACTCCGGCGACCAAAAACGCGGCAGAGCTCGCCGGACTTGCCTGAAAAAACTCTACGGTGCTTCGTTTTGGGCGTGCTTAGGCTCGTTTGAACGAGCGTTCAACGCCGCATCCATCTATGGGAGCGGTGCAGCCGTAAACGGCCGGAAGCTACGGCGGCGAGCAGCGAAGCGGACGCCGGAGTTTGGCCCTCGCGTGAACTGCGGCTAGAGGGCACGACAGGACTACTTGGGAGGCTCTACGGGGTCCTGGCGAGTCCTAGAGCACGGTGGCGAGCTCGGGTGAGCACGACATCGACGAGGACGATAGTGACGAGCTCCGTTGCGGAGTGGGCTTCGGGCGGCGATGCTAACGGCGGCTACGGTGATGGTTCCTTGCGGGGGAGTGAGGGGAGAGACGTGGTGGCTCACCGGGAGCCGTAGGGAAGTGGCAGTGTTCTCGGGGAGGTGCGGAGCATTCAGAATTGACGGTGATAGACAGCGGCCATCCAAGGAAGGAGAAGAAGATGGCGGTGGCATGGAGGCTTCCCAGCTTGTGCCGTTCGGCGTAGTCGATGTAGTCGACGTCGGGGAGCCGTTCAGGCACGTCGGCGGGGCAATAGGGACACGGTGGCCGCAGGATCGAGCATCGCGGCGGCGAGCTCTCGGGCAAGCTCGCAGCGGGAGTGATAGAGAGAGTGAGAGGGAAAACGGGGGGAGCTAGGGTTTCCAGGGGGTCGAGGGTGGCCTTAGCCGCGCGGGGGCTCAGCGGATGGTCGCCGCGTGGCCATCCGCGACCTGGACGAGCGCCCGGCGGCCACCGAGCTCGGATGAGCAGTAGGAGGAAGGAGGGGACTCCAGGTGGGCTTGGACGCACCTGTAGCTAGTTGGCCTAAGTGCACAGTAGAACTTAGGCCCCTTTTTATTTTCTTATTTCTGTTTTCTAATTTTCTTTTCTGTTTGCAAAAAGTTTATCATCTAAATGATTTTTATAAGATAAGGGAGCTAGCTCATAAATTTTAGTGCAATATATCCTAGCACCAAAAACTAGTTTGGGTAAAATAGTATTTCAAAATTAAATTTAGATTAATTTTATGGTTATTAATTGTTGTTGTTAGCCATTGTTTCAGGTTGTTAGTGTCACTTAATCAATCCATAAATTGTTGGTTACAATTTTATAACTGCCTCTGAATTATTTTCCATTTAATGAACATTTTAGTTTTTGATTTGAACAACTTTTATTTTCCACTTTGAATTTAATCGAAGTTTGAATTAGGAGTTTGAAAAGCTATGTGATGCAAATGATGATTAGACACTGTTAAATTTGCTGACATGGCATTAACTAAGGGTGATCACTGTAGTGTGATACTGGGGATGTTACAAATCTCCTCCACTACAAGAAATCTCGTCCCAAGATTTAAATGAGGAAGAAAAAAATAACTTCGGGAGAACTGACCCTTATAGTGTTAATTATCTGGTGAAGAATTCGAGGAATGTGGCAGAAATATTTCTCGAGTTGAAACTTAAGAGAATAGCAAGAGTAAAGTATGAAGGTACAATAAGAAGTTTCAAGCGAATGGACAACCGATCTATACCCGAACAGAGTGTGAGAAAGGGGCGCAGAGCATGAATAGATCATCTCTCGGAATGTGGCCCATGAATTACATACAAAGTCAAGCGCGAGGTATAACTTTGGGAACAGGGAGGTACGAGAGAGTCAAGTTTTGATCTTGTGGAACTGTGGGTTATGGGCCCACCATGTGTTTCAAAAGTAGGAAGGACACCGACAGATTGCACGGTCATGGTAGCAAGGCGTGTCAGAGGATAGCCTGTCAGTTATGTTGGCAACAACGTTGTTACCAAGGGCGTGTTGGAAATATGCCCTAGAGGCAATAATAAAAGGGTTATTATTATATTTCCTTGTTCATGATAATTGTCTTTTATTCATGCTATAACTGTATTATCCGGAAATTGTAATACACGTGTGAATACATAGACCATAACATGTCCCTAGTGAGCCTCTGGTTGACTAGCTCGTTGGTCAACAGATAGTCATGGTTTCCTGACTATGGACATTAGATGTCATTGACAACGGGATCACATTATTAGGAGAATGATGTGATGGACAAGACCCAATCCTAGGCATAGCACAAGATCGTGTAGTTCGTTTTGCTAGAGCTTTTTCAATGTCAAGTATCTCTTCCTTAGACCATGAGATCGTGTAACTCCCGGATACCATAAGAGTGCCTTGGGTGTACCAAACGTCACAACGTAACTGGGTGACTATAAAGGTGCACTACAGGTATCTCCAAAAGTGTCAGTTGGGTTGACACGGATCGAGACTGGGATTTGTCACTCCGTATGACGGAGAGGTATCTCTGGGCCCACTCGGTAATGCATCATCATAATGAGCTCAAAGTGACCAAGTGTTTGGTCACGGGATCATGCATTATGGTACGAGTAAAGTGACTTGCCGGTAACGAGACTGAACGAGGTATTGGGATACCGACGATCGAGTCTCGGGCATGTAACGTACCGATTGACAAAGGGAATTGTATACGGGGTTGTTCGAATCCTCGACATCGTGGTTCATCCGATGAGATCATCGAGGAGCATGTGGGAGCCAACATGGGTATCCAGATCCCGCTGTTGGTTATTGCCCGAGAGCCGTCTCGGTCATGTCTACGTGTCTCCCGAACCCGTAGGGTCTACACACTTAAGGTTCGGCGACGCTAGGGTTGTATGAATATGAGTATGCAGCATACCGAATGTTGTTCGGAGTCCCGAATGAGATCCCGGACGTCACGAGGAGTTCCGGAATGGTCCGGAGGTAAAGAATTATATATAGGAAGTGGTATTTCGGCCATCGGGAAAGTTTCGGGGTCGCCCGGTATTGTACCGGGACCACTGGAAGGGTCCCGGGGGTCCACCGGGTGGGGCCACCCATCCCAGAGGGCCCCAAGGGCTGAAGTGGGGAGGGGAACCAGCCCATAGTGGGCTGGTGCGCCCCCCTTGGCCCACCCCCTGCTCCTAGGGTTGAAACCCTAGGGTGGGGGGGGGGGCGCCCCACTTGCCTTGGGAGGCACTCCACCCCCTTGGCCGCTGCCCCCTTGGGAGATTGGATCTCCCAGGGCCGGCGCCCCCCTGGGGGCCTATATAAAGGGAGGGGGGAGGGGGGCAGCTGCACCCTGAAGTCCTGGCGCCCCCTCCCCCTGCTACACCTCTTCCTCCTCCGTCACGTGCTTGGCGAAGCCCTGCCGGAGTGCTGCTGCTCCACCACCACCACGCCGTTGTGCTGCTGCTGGAGCCATCATCATCAACCTCTCCTTCCCCCTTGCTGGATCAAGAGGAGGAGACGTCATCCGCTCCGTACGTGTGTTGAACGCGGAGGTGCCGTCCGTTCGGCGCTAGGATCTCCGGTGATAGGATCACGACGAGAACGACTACTTCAACCCCGTTCTTTTGAACGCTTCCGCTCGCGATCTACAAAGTGGTATGTAGATGCATCTCCCATGACTCGTTGCTTAGATGAACTCATAGATGGATCTTGGTGAAACCGTAGGAAAAATTTTAATTTTCTGCATCGTTCCCCACAGTGGCATCATGAGCTAGGTCTATGCGTAGTTCTCTATTGCACGAGTAGAACACAATTTTGTTGTGGGCGTAGATCTTGTCAACTTGCTTGCCGCTACTAGTCATATCTTGCTTCAGCGGTATTGTGGGATGAAGTGTCCCGCACCAATCTTACACGTACGCTTACGTGAGACCGGTTCCACCGACTGACATGCACTAGTTGCATAAGGTGGCTGGCGGGTGTCTGTCTCTCCCACTTTAGTTGAAGCGGATTCGATGAAAATGGTCCTTATGAAGGGTAAATAGAAGTTGACAAAATCATGTTGTGGTTATTCATAGGTAAGAAAACATTCTTGCTAGAACCCAATTGCAGCCACGTAAAAGATGCAACAACAATTAGAGGACGTCTAACTTGTTTTTGCAGCAATTGTCATGTGATGTGATATGGCCAGAAGTTGTGATGAATGATGAATGATATATTGTGATGTATGAGATCATGTTCTTGTAATAGGAATCACGACTTGCATGTCGATGAGTATGACAACCGACAGGAGCCATAGGAGTTGTCTTTATTTTTTGTATGACCTGCGTGTCATTGAAGAACGCCATGTAAATTACTTTACTTTATTGCTAAACGCGTTAGCCATAGAAGTAGAAGTAGTCGTTGGCGTGACAACTTCACGAAGACACGATGATGGAGATCATGATGATGGAGATCATGATGATGGGGATCATGGTGTCATGCCGGTGACGAAGATGATCATGGAGCCCCGAAGATGGAGATCGAAGGAGCTATATGATATTGGCCATATCATGTCACTACTATATAATTGCATGTGATGTTTATTATGTTTATGCATCTTGTTTACTTAGAACGACGGTAGTAAATAAGATGATCCCTTATAATAATTTCAAGAAAGTGTTCCCCCTAACTGTCCACCGTTGCTAAAGTTCGTCGTTTCGAAGCACCACGTGATGATCGGGTGTGATAGATCCTTACGTTCACATACAATGGGTGTAAGACAGATTTACAAATGCAGAACACTTAGGGTTAACTTGACGAGCCTAGCATGTATAGACATGGCCTCGGAACACAGAGACCGAAAGGTCGAACACGAGTCGTATGGCAGATACGATCAACATGGAGATGTTCACCGACGATGACTAGTCCGTCTCACGTGATGATCGGACACGGCCTAGTCGACTCGGATCGTGTAACACTTAGATGACTAGAGGGATGTCAAATCTGAGTGGGAGTTCATTCAATAATGTGATTAGATGAACTTAATTATCATGAACTGAATCTAAAACCTTTGCAAATATGTCTTGTAGATCAAATGGCCAACGCTCATGTCAACATGAACTTCAACGTGTTCCTAGAGAAAACCAAGCTGAAAGATGATGGTAGCAACTATACGGACTGGGTCCGGAACCTGAGGATCATCCTCATAGCTGCCAGGAAACAATATGTCCTAGAAGGACCGCTAGGTGATGCTCCTGTCCCAGAGAACCAAGACATTATGAATGCTTGGCAGTCTCGTGCTGATGATTACTCCCTCGTTCAGTGCGGCATGCTTTACAGCTTAGAACCGGGGCTCCAAAAGCGTTTTGAGCAACACGGAGCATATGAGATGTTCGAGGAGCTGAAACTAGTTTTCCAAGCCCATGCCCGGGTCGAGAGATATGAAGTCTCCGACAAGTTCTATAGTTGTAAGATGGAGGAAAATAGTTCTGTCAGTGAGCATATACTCAAAATGTCTGGGTTGCACAACCGCCTGTCCCAGCTGGACATTAACCTCCCGGATGAGGCGGTCATTGACAGAATCCTTCAGTCGCTCCCACCAAGCTACAAGAGCTTTGTGATGAACTACAATATGCAGGGGATGGTGAAGACCATTCCTGAAGTATTTTCAATGCTGAAGTCGGCAGAGGTTGAAATCAAGAAAGAACATCAAGTGTTGATGGTCAATAAGACCACTAAGTTCAAGAAGGGCAAGGGTAAGAAGAACTTCAAGAAGGACGACAAAGATATTGCCGCGCCCGGTAAGCCAATTGCCGGGAAGAAGTCAAAGAGTGGACCCAAGCCTGAAACTGAGTGCTTTTATTGCAAGGGGAAGGGTCACTGGAAGCGGAACTGCCCCAAATACTTAGCGGACAAGAAGGCCGGCAACACTAAAGGTATATTTGATATACATGTAATTGATGTGTACCTTACTAGTACTCGTAGTGATAGAGGCAAAGGTGTCCCGATCTTTCGATGAGATGATAACTATCGATTTGGTGGAGACGACTTTGACGGTCCGACTACAAACGTGCACGACGTTGCGCCTTAGCAATCGCTAAACCAACTCCGAGAGGTTATTGACCACGCTGGAGCATGATCAACCTGACCACGAAGGTCTATTCCTGCAAGCAATCGAAGAACGAGCAAGAATATGATAAAGCAATCTGAATATTGCGAATATATATGAAGTATTGATAATGGTGGGGATCCGAAAGCGGTCTTGGTCTGGTCGTTGGACACAAACGAAGTACACGAAGTTGCAATGGCTAACTTTTAACTAAACAAATCCCAAGGAAAAGCTACTAGATGGATCTACTTATATAGGAGCAAGGGGTGGCGGCCAAGGAGGTGGGAGGACGTCCCAAGGCAGCCTAAAACTAAATCTAGGTCGTACAAGGCCAATGGGCCCAAGTGGAGGTGATGTAACAACTTTGGACTTGTAGTTTGACTCGGATTCTGCTGCAGCATCAGATTGTTTCGTCCACAACTCAACGCTCCGGACGAATTTGAAGGTGATTCCAATTGGGTTGGAAAGTGCACGAAATCTAGTTTCCAACAAAAAAAGAATCACCCAATTCGGAGTCCGTATGAAAAACTTGTGTGCGTTTTGAGTCAGGTATGTCTGTGCAGTCCGAATCTGAATCCAGAACGTGAGAGACTTGGACTCTATCTTCTCTTGGGCCAAAAGTGACGTGAGAGAACTTTTTGGACAGCAAATAAACATCTCTTTCTTTCTTATCTTCATATGTGGATTGTACAAATGTCCCATACACCTGCAATTAGACAAAACACAAAAGTGTGTGAAGTATTTTTGTTCTGGATAACATAAATAGATTATTGAATAGTTTGCACTAGAAATCACCTGACAAATATGCATATATGCAATATTTTTGGTCATATCCAAGATAGTCATGTCCTCATCAGTTACAAGTGATGATTTCAGGACTTTGAAGCCACCATAATGTGTGCATGAAGCCTTGGACGAAATATACAAGATGCCACTTCCTAAATTTCGTCCCGAGGCTATTTTAGGTGCTGCGTCACCTTATTATTGGGCCAGGCCCATGTAATTTCGAAATACATAAGTATAGGCTATTTTTAGAGTCCGTATGTGTGGGGAAACAAGAGATAGGGTTGATTTCGGACCCCTCCACCAAGGGCCACGAAATTCCCCCCTCTTCCTCCATATATACAGCCCTTAGGGCATCGTTTAGACTTTGGGTTTTGTTTAGATTAAAAGTTCGCCATAGCTGCAACTTCGCGTACTTCGTTTGTGTTCAACGACCAGACAAAGGCGTCACAGAACCCCACCTTGATCAATAAAGCTTTCATCTTATATTCGCAATATCCAGATTGCAATCTCAGTTTCTTGCTTGTTCTTCGTTTGCTCGCAGGAAACAGACCCTCGTGGTCAGGTTGATCGTGCTCCGGCGTGGTCAATAACCTCTCGGAGTTGGTTTAGCGATTGCTAAGGCGCGACATCCTCGCACGTTCGTAGTCGGATCGTCAAAGTCGACTTCCACCAAAGCGAAATCCATCATCTCATCGAAAGACGGGACACCTCTGCCTCTATCATATAGCCAACCCAGCTCCACATATTTCTACACCGTGTATACGTACGCTCCCCTGGCAATCGCTTTACTCAATATTCGAAGTTACTTGACACCGCTGGTTGCCGATCACCGCCTGCTGCATGGTAAGAACTTGTAAGACATTGATATTTGCTTTACTGTGAGCGTTTTACCACCACATCCTAGTAGTTATACGAACATTATTTTTGGGTTTTGTTTCTTGTTCTACTAATCATGACAGGATCCAGAGTCAATTCATGGGCTTTGTCGATCGCGGGAGACGTGCCACCACCTTTGCAAATACCACAACCGTCACGAGAGGTGCACAAACATCCAAATGCACATGATCAGGTTAATGTATCTATACCACCATTTAATGGCCGTTTTAAACCTGCTTTATATATTGAATGGGAGTTCGACATAAAAAATATATTTGCTTCCCATAATTTCGATGAACATAAAAAGGTTAAGGTTGCGGTTGGTTCTTTCACTGGTTATGCTTTGGTTTGGTGGAGTGAATATTGTCGGTTACACCATGATTATATACCTACTACTTGGGATGATTTGAAACTTGCCATGCGACATACTTTCGTCCCTGCTTATTATACTCGTGACATGATTAAGAAGTTGCAACACTTAAAACAAGGTAGTGAAACTGTAACAAAATATTATGATGATTTACAAACTACCTTGTTGCATTCCTCTTTAGAAGAAAGTGAAGATGATTTTATGGATAGATTTTGGGGAGGATTAAACCGTGATATTCAAGAGATACTAATTCATGAAGAGTGTTATCCTATGGACCATTTGTTTCATCTTGCTTGCAAAGCTGAACAGGAAATAAAACGACGTGTTGGCCACGAGGAGAACAAGCGCACGGTGCACATTCCAAGAGTTGATATGATTGTTCCTTCAACTACTAGGCATACTATGACAACCACATCCGTTGTTGTCAGGACTACATCACCTCCACCATGTGACACATCGCCCCCGAGAGTGGCTATATTGATAGAGACGAGGGTCCCGATCTTTCGATGAGATGGTAACTATCGATTTGGTGGAGACGACTTTGACGATCCGACTACAAACGTGCACGACGTTGCGCCTTAGCAATCGCTAAACCAATCTCCAGAGGTTATTGACCACGCCGGTGCACGATCAACCTGACCACGAAGGTCTATTCCTGCAAGCAATCGAAGAACGAGCAAGAATATGATAAAAGCAATCTGAATATTGCAAATATGTATGAAGTATTGATAAAGGTGGGGATCCGAAAGCGGTCTTGGTCTGGTCGTTGGACACAAACGAAGTACACGAAGTTGCGTTGGCTAACTTTTAACTAAACAAATCCCAAGGAAAAGCTACTAGATGGATCTACTTATATAGGAGCAAGGGGTGGCGGCCAAGGAGGTGGGAGGACGTCCCAAGGCAGCCTAAAACTAAATCGAGGTCGTACAAGGCCAATGGGCCCAAGTGGAGGTGATGTAACACCTTTGGACTTGTAGTTTGACTCGGATTCTGCTGCAGCATCAGATTGTTTCGTCCACAACTCAACGCTCCGGACGAATTTGAAGGTGATTCCAATTGGGTTGGAAAGTGCACGAAATCTAGTTTCCAACAAAAAAAGAATCACCCAATTCGGAGTCCGTATGAAAAACTTGTGTGCGTTTTGAGTCAGGTATGTCTGTGCAGTCCGAATCTGAATCCAGAACGTGAGAGACTTGGACTCTATCTTCTCTTGGGCCAAAAGTGACGTGAGAGAACTTTTTGGACAGCAAATAAACATCTCTTTCTTCCTTATCTTCATATGTGGATTGTACAAATGTCCCATACACCTGCAATTAGACAAAACACAAAAGTGTGTGAAGTATTTTTGTTCTGGATAACACAAATAGATTATTGAATAGTTTGCACTAGAAATCACCTGACAAATATGCATATATGCAATATTTTTGGTCATATCCAAGGTAGTCATGTCCTCATCATCCTCCCCTTCTTCAAAATAAAGCCGTCCTCGGCGTTGCTTAATCTGAAATGTGGCTAACAAAAGAGACAAGGTGTACATGTTGTATATGTATATGTCATCCATTTTTACTTCCCTTGATTTTTGCATATAAGACACATGAATAGATGAGTACCTTGCATAGTTCATAAAATCTAAAGCCAAAAAATTAGCACAAGAAGTAGAAGGCATGAAAATATTGCAACTCAGTTTGCACATATAAGTGAAGCTCTTATTCATTTCAAAAGATTGACAATGTTCATCATTAAACCATCCCAACATTGGTGAATAAACCTTACTTGCATCAAATTTACATGCTACAACATGCTTAAATAAGCAAACATGCAATAAGTCATTCAACACAGAATCATCACCAAGATTAGAGGTCATATCAAAATGATTAAACATTGGTTCTTTTGCATCAATAGTTAATACAATGGGTGCACTCAAAATTGTTGGTATTTCAGTTGTTTGATCACATGGCAAAGTCAAATTATCAATGTAGTCCTCCAAAATAGGTGGTGTGATCAAAGTAGTGGGTAGCTCATCAGATGGTGCATTCAAATTGACAAGGCATTCATCATTCTCATGTAGAGATGGAAGATCAGTACCTTTGTCATTACCTCTTATGATCAACTCAGATGATGTAGCCACTCTCGGGGGCGATGTGTCACATGGTGGAGGTGATGTAGTCCTGACAACGACGGATGTGGTTGTCATAGTATGCCTAGTAGTTGAAGGAACAATCATGTCAACTCTTGGAATGTGCACCGTGCGCTTGTTCTCCTCGTGGCCAACACGTCGTTTTATTTCCTGTTCAGCTTTGCAAGCAAGATGAAACAAATGGTCCATAGGATAACACTCTTCATGAATTAGTATCTCTTGAATATCACGGTTTAATCCTCCCCAAAATCTATCCATAAAGTCATCTTCACTTTCTTCTAAAGAGGAACGCAACAAGGTAGTTTGTAAATCATCATAATATTTTGTTACAGTTTCACTACCTTGTTTTAAGTGTTGCAACTTCTTAATCATGTCACGAGTATAATAAGCAGGGACGAAAGTATGTCGCATGGCAAGTTTCAAATCATCCCAAGTAGTAGGTATATAATCAGGGTGTAACCGACAATATTCACTCCACCAAACCAAAGCATAACCAGTGAAAGAACCAACCGCAACCTTAACCTTTTTATGTTCATCGAAATTATGGGAAGCAAATATATTTTTTATGTCGAACTCCCATTCAATATATAAAGCAGGTTTAAAACGGCCATTAAATGGTGGTATAGATACATTAACCTGATCATGTGCATTTGGATGTTTGTGCACCTCTCGTGACGGTTGTGGTATTTGCAAAGGTGGTGGCACGTCTCCCGCGATCGACGAAGCCCATGAATTGACTCTGGATCCTGTCATGATTAGTAGAACAAAAAACAAAACCCAAAAATAATGTTCCTATAACTACTAGGATGTGGTGGTAAAACGCTCACAGTAAAGCAAATATCAATGTCTTACAAGTTCTTACCATGCAGCAGGCGGTGATCGGCAACCAGCGGTGTCAAGTAACTCCGAATATTGAGTAAAGCGATTGCCAGGGGAGCGTACGTATACACGGTGTAGAAATATGTGGAGCTGGGTTGGCTATATATGGTAGCAAAAGATTAGCAATAATCAATTCAAAGATGCAATGTTGAATAAACGCTCAACGACGGTACTGTGCTGGTCCTAGGCTAGACCGGACTAGAGACGCGAGCCTAGAACACTAATGAGGTCACGGCGTAGCACAACTAGCATCAATGAAGGATACTAAGTAGCTCTTGACAGCAAGATATAAGTGAAGATCACAACAGCAGTGAAGATAATGAGGTGAAACAATAGCCAAGCAGGATATATCAACAACTTTGTCTCCAACTTTCCTCTGAAAAAGTTTGTGCCGATTTTTTTGTTTTTTTTTCTTGTCTCTTTTTTTTCCTCACACTTTTTTTTTCTTTCTCTCCTTTTTTTTTCTCTGACTTTTTTTCCCTTTTTTTTCTCTCTTTTTTTTCTCTCTTTTTTTCTCCCTCTTTCCAAAACAAACTAGATAAGATGCAGATTGGATCAAGTGAAGATGTGAACGATCTCAACTATTATTATGACAATGAATGGTGGGTAGCACGTGGTGGAAATTGATGGATGGGTGGTGGACAGCGGAAGAGATAATGATGCAGCGGTGGCGTGACTAATGTGAACAGAACTCGAAACTCTAAACGAACTAGACACTAAGACCAGCAACTCGACACGACGATGCAACCGATAATTCAACTATGCAAGCAATGAAAAGAAAATTGCAAAGGCTCAGACTGGCTTGGACCAAGGATGAATAGATCTAACTCTTTTTTGTGGCTTTTTCTTGGACAATAGGTAAGAAAATAAATCTAATCTAGGAAAACTGGAAATTCTCACCGAGCAACCTGAAAACTGATACCACTTGATAGAGGCAAAGGTGTCCCGATCTTTCGATGAGATGATAACTATCGATTTGGTGGAGACGACTTTGATGGTCCGACTACAAACGTGCACGACGTTGCGCCTTAGCAATCGCTAAACCAACTCCGAGAGGTTATTGACCACGCTGGAGCATGATCAACCTGACCACGAAGGTCTATTCCTGCAAGCAATCGAAGAACGAGCAAGAATATGATAAAGCAATCTGAATATTGCGAATATATATGAAGTATTGATAATGGTGGGGATCCGAAAGCGGTCTTGGTCTGGTGGTTGGACACAAACGAAGTACACGAAGTTGCAATGGCTAACTTTTAACTAAACAAATCCCAAGGAAAAGCTACTAGATGGATCTACTTATATAGGAGCAAGGGGTGGCGGCCAAGGAGGTGGGAGGACGTCCCAAGGCAGCCTACAACTAAATCTAGGTCGTACAAGGCCAATGGGCCCAAGTGGAGGTGATGTAACACCTTTGGACTTGTAGTTTGACTCGGATTCTGCTGCAGCATCAGATTGTTTCGTCCACAACTCAACGCTCCGGACGAATTTGAAGGTGATTCCAATTGGGTTGGAAAGTGCACGAAATCTAGTTTCCAACAGAAAAAGAATCACCCAATTCGGAGTCCGTATGAAAAACTTGTGTGCGTTTTGAGTCAGGTATGTCTGTGCAGTCCGAATCTGAATCCAGAACGTGAGAGACTTGGACTCTATCTTCTCTTGGGCCAAAAGTGACGTGAGAGAACTTTTTGGACAGAAAATAAACATCTCTTTCTTCCTTATCTTCATATGTGGATTGTACAAATGTCCCATACACCTGCAATTAGACAAAACACAAAAGTGTGTGAAGTATTTTTGTTCTGGATAACACAAATAGATTATTGAATAGTTTGCACTAGAAATCACCTGACAAATATGCATATATGCAATATTTTTGGTCATATCCAAGGTAGTCATGTCCTCATCACGTAGTAATTCCTGGGTATTTGATACCGGTGCCGTTGCTCACATTTGTAACTCACAGCAGGAGCTGCGGAATAAGCGGAGACTGGCGAAGGACGAGGTGACGATGCGCGTCGGGAATGGTTCCAAGGTCGATGTGATCGCCGTTGGCACGCTACCTCTACATTTACCTACGGGATTAGTTCTAAACCTCAATAATTGTTATTTAGTGCAAAGTTTGAGCATGAACATTGTATCTGGATCTCGTTTAATACGAGATGGCTACTCATTTAAATCCGAGAATAATGGTTGTTCTATTTATATGAGAGATATGTTTTATGGTCATGCCCCGATGGTCAATGATTTATTCTTAATGAATCTCGAACGTAATGTTACACATATTCATAGCGTGAATACCAAAAGATGTAAAGTTGATAACGATAGTCCCACATACTTGTGGCACTGCCGCCTTGGTCACATTGGTGTCAAGCGCATGAAGAAGCTCCATGCTGATGGACTTTTAGAGTCTCTCGATTATGAATCATTTGACACATACGAACCATGCCTCATGGGCAAAATGACCAAGACCCCGTTCTCCGGAACAATGGAGCGAGCAACCAACTTATTGGAAATCATACATACCGATGTGTGCGGTCCAATGAGCGTTGAGGCTCGTGGAGGATATCGTTATGTTCTCACTCTCACTGATGACTTGAGTAGATATGGGTATGTCTACTTGATGAAACACAAGTCTGAGACCTTTGAAAAGTTCAAGGAATTTCAGAATGAAGTAGAGAATCAACGTGACCAAAAGATAAAATTCTTACGATCTGATCGTGGAGGAGAATATTTAAGTCACGAATTTGGTACTAAGAAAATGTGGAATCGTTTCACAACTCACGCCGCCTGGAACACCTCAGCGTAACGGTGTGTCCGAACATCGTAATCACACTCTATTGGATATGGTGCGATCTATGATGTCTCTTACCGATTTACCGCTATCATTTTGGGGATACGCTCTAGAGACAGCTACATTCACTTTAAATAGGGCACCGTCTAAATCCATTGAGACGACACCGTATGAATTATGGTTTGGGAAGAAACCTAAGCTGTCGTTTCTAAAAGTTTGGGGATGCGATGCTTATGTCAAGAAACTTCAACCTGAAAAGCTCTAACCCAAGTCGGAAAAATGCGTCTTCATAGGTTACCCTAAAGAAACCATTGGGTATACCTTCTACTTAAGATCCGAGGGCAAGATCTTTGTTTCCAAGAACAGATCCTTTCTGGAAAAAGAGTTTCTCTCGAAAGAAGTAAGTGGGAGGAAAGTAGAACTCGATGAAGTACTACCTCTTGAACGGGATAGTAGTGCAGCTCAGGAAAATGTTCCTGTGATGCCTACACCAACTGATGAGGAAAATAATGATGATGATCAAGGTACTTTGGATCAAGTTGCTACTGAACTTCGTAGGTCCACAAGGACACGTTCCGCACCAGAGTGGTACGGCAACCCTGTCCTGGAAATCATGTTGTTGGACAACGGTGAACCTTCGAACTATGAAGAAGCAATGGCGGGCCCAGATTCCAACAAATGGCTAGAAGCCATGAAATCCGAGATAGAATCCATGTATGAAAACAAAGTATGGACTTTGACTGACTTGCCCGATGATCGGTGAGCGATAGAAAACAAATGGATCTTTAAGAAGAAGACGGACGCGGATGGTAATGTCACCATCTATAAAGCTCGACTTGTCGCTAAGGGTTATCGGCAAGTTCAAGGGATTGACTACGATGAGACTTTCTCTCCCGTAGCGAAGCTTAAGTCCGTCCGAATCATGTTAGCAATTGCCGCATACTATGATTATGAGATATGGCAGATGGACGTCAAAACGGCATTCCTTAACGGGCATCTTAAGGAAGAACTGTATATGATGCAGCCGGAAGGTTTTGTCGATCCTAAGAATGCTAACAAAGTATGCAAGCTCCAGCGATCCATTTATGGGCTGGTGCAAGCATCTTGGAGTTGGAACATTCGCTTTGATGAGATGATCAAAGCGTTTGGGTTTATGCAGACTTATGGAGAAGCCTGCGTTTACAAGAAAGTGAGTGGGAGCTCTGTAGCATTTCTCATATTATATGTAGATGACATACTTTTGATGGGAAATGATATAGAACTTTTGGACAGCATTAAGGCCTACTTGAATAAGTGTTTTTCAATGAAGGACCTTGGAGAAGCTGCTTATATATTAGGCATCAAGATCTACAGAGATAGATCGAGACGCCTCATAGGTCTTTCACAAAGCACATACCTTGATAAGATTTTGAAGAAGTTCAAAATGGATCAGTCCAAGAAGGGGTTCTTGCCTGTATTGCAAGGTGTGAGATTGAGCTCGGCTCAATGCCCGACCACGACAAAAGATAAAGAAGAGATGAGTGTCATCCCCTATGCTTCAGCCATAGGATCTATTATGTATGCCATGCTGTGTACCAGACCTGATGTAAACCTTGCCGTAAGTTTGGTAGGAAGGTACCAAAGTAATCCCGGCAAGGAACACTGGACAGGAGTCAAGAATATCCTAAAGTACCTGAAAAGGACCAAGGACATGTTTCTCGTTTATGGAGGTGACGAAGAGCTCGTCGTAAAGGGTTACGTCGATGCTAGCTTCGACACAGATCTGGATGACTCTAAGTCACAAACCGGATACGTGTATATGTTGAATGGTGGAGCAGTAAGCTGGTGCAGCTGCAAGCAGAGTGTCGTGGCGGGATCTACATGTGAAGCAGAGTACATGGCAGCCTCGGAGGCAGCGCATGAAGCAATTTGGGTGAAGGAGTTCATCACCGACCTAGGAGTCATACCCAATGCGTCGGGGCCGATCAAACTCTTCTGTGACAACACTGGAGCTATTGCCCTTGCCAAGGAGCCCAGGTTTCACAAGAAGACCAGGCACATCAAGCGTCGTTTCAACTCCATCCGTGAAAATGTTCAAGATGGAGACATAGCTATTTGCAAAGTACATACGGATCTGAATGTCGCAGATCCGTTGACTAAACCTCTCTCGCGAGCAAAACATGATCAACACCAAAACTCTTTGGGTGTTCGATTCATCACAATGTAACTAGATTATAGACTCTAGTGCAAGTGGGAGACTGTTGGAAATATGCCCTAGAGGCAATAATAAAAGGGTTATTATTATATTTCCTTGTTCATGATAATTGTCTTTTATTCATGCTATAACTGTATTATCCGGAAATCGAAATACACGTGTGAATACATAGACCATAACATGTCCCTAGTGAGCCTCTAGTTGACTAGCTCGTTGGTCAACAGATAGTCATGGTTTCCTGACTATGGACATTAGATGTCATTGACAACGGGATCACATCATTAGGAGAATGATGTGATGGACAAGACCCAATCCTAGGCATAGCACAAGATCGTGTAGTTCATTTTGCTAGAGCTTTTTCAATGTCAAGTATCTCTTCCTTAGACCATGAGATCGTGTAACTCCTGGATACCATAAGAGTGCCTTGGGAGTACCAAACGTCACAAGGTAACTGGGTGACTATAAAGGTGGACTACAGGTATCTCCAAAAGTGTCTATTGGGTTGACACGGATCGAGACTGGGATTTGTCACTCCGTATGATGGAGAGGTATCTCTGGGCCCACTCAGTAATGCATCATCATAATGAGCTCAAAGTGACCAAGTGTTTGGTCACGGGATCATGCATTACGGTACGAGTAAAGTGACTTGCCAGTAACGAGACTGAACGAGGTATTGGGATACCGACGATCGAGTCTCGGGCATGTAACGTACTGATTGACAAAGGGAATTGTATACGGGGTTGTTCGAATCCTCGACATCGTGGTTCATCCGATGAGATCATCGAGGAGCATGTGGGAGCCAACATGGGTATCCAGATCCCGCTGTTGGTTATTGCCCGAGAGCCGTCTCGGTCATGTCTACGTGTCTCCCGAACCCGTAGGGTCTACACACTTAAGGTTCGGTGACGCTAGGGTTGTATGAATATGAGTATGCAGCATACTGAATGTTGTTCGGAGTCCCGGATGAGATCCCGGACGTCACGAGGAGTTCCGGAATGGTCCGGAGGTAAAGAATTATATATAGGAAGTGGTATTTCGTGTTGGAAATATGCCCTAGAGGCAATAATAAAAGTATTATTATATTTCATTGTTCATGATAATTGTCTTTTATTCATGCTATAACTGTATTATCCGGAAATCGTAATACACGTGTGAATACTTAGACCACACTATGTCCCTGGTAAGCCTCTAGTTGACCAGCTCGTTGTGATCAACAGATAGTCATGGTTTCCTGACTATGGACATTGGATGTCGTTGATAACGGGATCACATCATTAGGAGAATGATGTGATGGACAAGACCCAATCCTAAGCATAGCATAAAAGATCGTGTAGTTCGTTTTGCTAGAGCTTTGCAAGTGTCAAGTATCTCTTCCTTCGACCATGAGATCGTGTAACTCCCGGATACCGTAAGAGTGCCTTGGGTGTATCAAACGTCACAACGTAACTGGGTGACTATAAAGGTGCATTACAGGTATCTCCGAAAGTAGCTGTTGGGTTGACACGGATCGAGACTGGGATTTGTCACTCCGTATGACGGAGAGGTATCTCTGGGCCCACTCGTTAATGCATCATCATAATGAGCTCAATGTGACCAAGGTGTTGGACACGGGATCATGCATTACGGTACGAGTAAAGTGACTTGCCGGTAACGAGACTGAACAAGGTATTGGGATACCGACGATCGAGTCTCGGGCAAGTAACGTACCGATTGACAAAGGGAATTGCATACAGGGTTTGATCGAATCCTCGACATCGTGGTTCATCTGATGACAACATCGAGGAGCATGTGGGAGCCATCATGGGTATCCAGATCCCGCTGATGGTTATTGACTGAGAGCGTCTCGGTCATGTCTGCATGTCTCCCGAACCCGTAGGGTCTACACACTTAAGGTTCGGTGACGCTAGGGTTATGAAGATATGGATATGCAGAAACCCGAATGTTGTTCGGAGTCCCGGATGAGATCCCGGACGTCACGAGGAGTTCCGGAATGGTCCGGAGGTAAAGAATTATATATAGGAAGTGCTATTTCGGGCATCGGGACAAGTTTCGGGGTTATCGGTATTGTACCGGGACCACCGGAAGGGTCCCGGGGGTCCACCGGGTGGGGCCACCTGTCCCGGGGGGCCACATGGGCTGTAGGGGGTGCGCCTTGGCCATCATGGGCCAAGGGCACCAGCCCCTATAGGCCCATGCGCCTAGGGTTTCCCCCTAGGAGGAGTCCTAGTGGTGGAAGGCACCCCTAGGTGCCTTGGGGGGGAGGGAAACCTCCCCTAGGCCGCCGCCCCCCTAGTAGATCTCATCTACTAGGGCCGGCGCCCCCCTGGCACCCCTATATATAGTGGGGGAGAGGAGGGACTTCATACACCAGCCCCTGGCGCCTCCACCTCCCCCCGTTACGTCTCTCCCTCGTAGTCTCGGTGAAGCCCTGCTGCTGTGACGCCCTGCATCCACCACCACGCCGTCGTGCTGCTGGATCTTCATCAACCTCTCCTTCCCCCTTGCTGGATCAAGAAGGAGGAGACGTCTCCCGTCCCGTACGTGTGTTGAACGCGGAGGTGCCGTCCGTTCGGCGCTGGTCATCGGTGATTTGGATCACGTCGAGTACGACTACATCATCACCTTGCAAGCTTCCGCACGCGATCTACAAGTGGTATGTAGATGCAAACTCTCTCCCTAGACTCGTTGCTTAGATGAACTCATAGATGGATCTTGGTGAAACCGTAGGAAAATTTTTAATTTTCTGCAACGTTCCCCAACAGTGCCATCATGAGCTAGGTCTATGCGTAGTTCTCTTTGCACGAGTAGAACACAACTTTGTTGTGGGCGCGGATTTTGTCATCTTACTTGCCTCTACTAGTCTTTTCTTGCTCAACGGTATTGTGGGATGAAGCGGCCCGGACCAACCTTACACGTACACTTACGTGAGACCGGTTCCACCGACTGACATGCACAAGTTGCATAAGGTGGCTGGCGGGTGTCTGTCTCTCCCACCTTAGTTGGAGCGGAATCGATGAACAGGGCCCTTATGAAGGGTAAATAGAAGTTGACAAAATCACGTTGTGGTGATTCCTAGGTAAGAAAACGTTCTTGCTAGAACCCAATTGCAGCCACGTAAAAGATGCAACAACAATTAGAGGACGTCTAACTTGTTTTTGCAGCGATTGATCATGTGATGTGATATGGCCAGAAGTTGTGATGAATGATGAATTGTGATGTATGAGATCATGTTCTTTGTAATAGGATTCACGACTTGCATGTCGATGAGTATGACAACCGGCAGGAGCCATAGGAGTTGTCATTATTTTTTGTATGACCTGCGTGTCATTGAATAACGTCATGTAAACTACTTTACTTTATTGCTAAACGTTAGTCATAGAAGTAGAAGTAGTCGTTGGCGTGACAACTTCATGAAGACACGATGATGGAGATCATGATGATGGAGATCATGGTGTCAAGCCGGTGACAAGATGATCATGGAGCCCCGAAGATGAAGATCAATGGAGCTATATGATATTGGCCATATCATGTCACAACTATATAATTGCATGTGATGTTTATTATGTATTATGCATCTTGTTTACTTAGGACGACGGTAGTAAATAAGATGATCCCTTACAAAAATTTCAAGAAGTGTTCTCCCCTAACTGTGCACCGTTGCTACAGTTCGTCGCTTCTAAGCACCACGTGATGATCGGGTGTGATGGATTCTTATGTTCACATACAACGGGTGTAAGACAGTTTTACACAGCGAAAACACTTAGGGTTAACTTGACGAGCCTAGCATGTGCAGACATGGCCTCGGAACACGGAGACCGAAAGGTCGAACACGAGTCGTATGGAAGATACGATCAACATGAAAATGTTCACCGATGATGACTAGTCCGTCTCACGTGATGATCGGACACGGGCTAGTCGACTCGGATCATGTAACACTTAGATGACTAAAGGGATGTCTAATCTAAGTGGGAGTTCATAATTTGATTAGAACTTTATTATCATGAACTTAGTCTAAAACCTTTGCAAATATGTCTTGTAGATCAATGGCCAACGCTAATGTCAACATGAACTTCAACGCGTTCCTAGAGAAAACCAAGCTGAAAGATGATGGCAGCAACTATACGGACTGGGTCCGGAACCTGAGGATCATCCTCATAGCTGCCAGGAAATATTATGTCCTAGAAGGACCGCTAGGTGACGCTCCCGTCCCAGAGAACCAAGACATTATGAATGCTTGGCAGTCTCGCGCTGATGATTACTCCCTCGTTCAGTGCGGCATGCTTTACAACTTAGAACCGGGGCTCCAAAAGCGTTTTGAGCATCACGGAGCATATGAGATGTTCGAAGAGCTGAAACTAGTTTTCCAAGCTCATGCCCGGGTCGAGAGATATGATGTCTCCGACAAGTTCTACAGTTGTAAGATGGAGGAAAACAGTTCTGTCAGTGAGCACATCCTGAAGATGTCTGGGTTGCACAACCGTATGACCCAGCTGAACATTAACCTCCCAGATGAGGCGGTCATTGACAGAATCCTCCAGTCGCTCCCACCAAGCTACAAGAGCTTTGTGATGAACTACAACATGCAGGGAATGGAAAAGACCATTCCTGAAGTGTTCTCGATGCTGAAGTCAGCAGAGGCTGAAATGAAGAAAGAACATCAAGTGTTGATGGTCAATAAGACCACTAAGTTCAAGAAGGGCAAGGGTAAGAAGAACTTCAAGAAGGACGGCAAAGATGTTGCCGCGCCTGGTAAGCCAGTTACCGGGAAGAAGTCAAAGAATGGACCCAAGCCTGAGACTGAGTGCTTTTATTGCAAGGGGAAGGGTCACTGGAAGCGGAACTGCCCCAAATACTTAGCGGATAAGAAGGCCGGCAACACCAAAGGTATATTTGATATACATGTGATTGATGTGTACCTTACCAGTAATCGTAGTAACTCCTGGGTATTTGATACCGGTGCCGTTGCTCATATTTGTAACTCACAGCAGGAGCTGCGGAATAAACGGAGACTGGCAAAGGACGAGGTGACGATGCGCGTCGGGAATGGTTCCAGAGTTGATGTGATCGCCGTCGGCACGCTGCCTCTACATTTACCTACAGGATTAGTTTTGAACCTTAATAATTGTTATTTAGTGCCAAGTTTGAGCATGAACATTGTATCAGGATCTCGTTTAATACGAGATGGCTACTCATTTAAGTCTGAGAATAATGGTTGTTCGATTTATATGAGAGATATGTTTTATGGTCATGCTCCAATGGTCAATGGTTTATTCTTAATGAATCTCGAGCGTAATATTACACATGTTCATAGTGTAGATGCCAAAAGATTTAAAGTTGATAACGATAGTCCCACATACTTGTGGCACTGCCGCCTTGGTCACATTGGTGTCAATCGCATGAAGAAGCTCCATGCCGATGGACTTTTAGAGTCTCTTGATTATGAATCGTTTGACACGTGCGAACCATGCCTCTTGGGCAAAATGACCAAGACTCCGTTCTCCGGAACAATGGAGCGAGCAACCAACTTGTTGGAAATCATACATACCGATGTGTGCGGTCCAATGAGCGTTGAGGCTCGCGGAGGATATCGTTATGTTCTCACTCTCACAGATGACTTGAGTAGATATGGGTATGTCTACTTAATGAAACACAAGTCTGAGACCTTTGAAAAGTTCAAGGAATTTCAGAATGAGGTGGAGAATCAACGTGACCGAAAGATAAAATTCTTACGATCAGATCATGGAGGAGAATACTTAAGTCACGAATTTGGTACACACTTTAAAAAATGTGGAATCGTTTCACAGCTCACGCCGCCTGGAACACCTCAGCGAAACGGTGTGTCCGAACGTCGTAATCGCACTCTATTGGATATGGTGCGGTCTATGATGTCTCTTACCGATTTACCGCTATCATTTTGGGGATACGCTCTAGAGACAGCTACATTCACTTTAAATAGGGCACCGTCTAAATCCGTTGAGGCGACACCGTATGAATTATGGTTTGGAAAGAAACCTAAGCTGTCATTTCTAAAAGTTTGGGGATGCGAAGCTTATGTCAAGAAACTTCAACCTGAAAAGCTCGAACCCAAGTCGGAAAAATGCGTATTCATAGGATACCCTAAGGAAACTGTAGGGTATACCTTCTACTTAAGATCCGAAGGCAAGATCTTTGTTGCCAAGAACGAATGCTTTCTGGAAAAAGAGTTTCTCTCGAAAGAAGTAAGTGGGAGAAAAGTAGAACTCGATGAAGTACTACCTCTTGAGCGGGATAGTGACGCAGCACAGGAAACCGTTCCTGTGATGCCCACACCAACTGAAGAGGAAAACCATGATAATGATCAAGGTACTTCGGATCAAGTTACTGCTGAACTTCGTAGGTCCACAAGGACACGTTCCGCACCAGAGTGGTACGGCAACCCTGTCCTGGAAATCATGTTGTTAGACAACAATGAACCTTCGAACTATGAAGAAGCAATGGCGGGCCCGGATTCCAACAAATGGCTTGAAACCATGAAATCCGAGATAGAATCCATGTATGAAAACAAAGTATGGACTTTGACAGACTTGCCCGATGATCGGCGAGCGATAGAAAACAAATGGATCTTTAAGAAGAAGACGGACGCGGATGGTAATGTTACCATCTATAAAGCTCGACTTGTCGCTAAGGGTTATCGACAGGTTCAAGGGATTGACTACGACGAGACATTCTCTCCCGTAGCGAAGCTAAAGTCCGTCCGAATCATGTTAGCAATTGCCGCATACTATGATTATGAGATATGGCAGATGGACGTCAAAACAGCATTCCTTAACGGGCATCTTAAGGAAGAACTTTATATGATGCGGCCGGAAGGTTTTGTCGATCCTCGGAACGCTAACAAAGTATGCAAGCTCCAGTGATCCATTTATGGACAGGTGCAAGCATCTCGGAGTTGGAACAGTCGCTTTGATGAGATGATCAAAGCGTTTGGGTTTATGCAGACTTATGGAGAAGCCTGCGTTTACAAGAAAGTGAGTGGGAGCTCTGTAGCATTTCTCATATTATATGTAGATGACATACTCCTGATGGGAAATAATATAGAATTTCTGGACAGCATTAAGGCCTACTTGAATAAGTGTTTTTCAATGAAGGACCTTGGAGAAGCTGCTTATATATTAGGCATCAAGATCTATAGAGATAGATTGAGACGCCTCATAGGTCTTTCACAAAGCACATACCTTGATAAGATTTTGAAGAGATTCAGAATGGATCAGTCCAAGAAGGGGTTCTTGCCTAAGTTACAAGGTATGAGACTGAGCTCAGCTCAGTCACCGACCACGACAAAAGATAAAGAAGAGATGAGTGTCATCCCCTATGCTTCAGCCATAGGATCTATTATGTATGCCATGCTGTGTACCAGACCCGATATAAACCTTGCCGTGAGTTTGGTAGCAAGATACCAAAGTAATCCCGGCAAGAAACACTGGACAGCGGTCAAGAATATCCTGAAGTACCTGAAAAGGACAAAGGACATGTTTCTCGTTTATGGAGGAGACGAAGAGCTCGTCGTAAAGGGTTACGTCGACGCTAGCTTCGACTCAGATCTGGATGACTCTAAGTCACAAACCGGATACGTGTATATGTTGAATGGTGGAGCAGTAAGCTGGTGCAGCTGCAAGCAGAGCATCGTGGCGGGATCTACGTGTGAAGCGGAGTACATGGCAGCCTCGGAGGCAGCACATGAAGCGATTTGGGTGAAGGAGTTCATCACCGACCTAGGAGTCATACCCAATGCGTCGGGGCCGATCAAACTCTTCTGTGACAACACTGGAGCTATTGCCCTCGCAAAGGAGCCCAGGTTTCACAAGAAGACCAGGCACATCAAGCGTCGTTTCAACTCCATCCGTGAAAATGTTCAAGATGGAGACATAGAGATTTGCAAAGTGCACACGGATCTGAATGTCGCAGATCCGCTGACTAAACCTCTCTCGTGTGCAAAACATGATCAACACCAGAACTCTATGGGTGTTCGATTCATCACAATGTAACTAGATTGGTGACTCTAGTGCAAGTGGGAGACTGTTGGAAATATGCCCTAGAGGCAATAATAAAAGTATTATTATATTTCATTGTTCATGATAATTGTCTTTTATTCATGCTATAACTGTATTATCCGGAAATCGTAATACACGTGTGAATACTTAGACCACACTATGTCCCTGGTAAGCCTCTAGTTGACCAGCTCGTTGTGATCAATAGATAGTCATGGTTTCCTGACTATGGACATTGGATGTCGTTGATAACGGGATCACATCATTAGGAGAATGATGTGATGGACAAGACCCAATCCTAAGCATAGCATAAAAGATCGTGTAGTTCGTTTTGCTAGAGCTTTGCAAGTGTCAAGTATCTCTTCCTTCGACCATGAGATCGTGTAACTCCCGGATACCGTAAGAGTGCCTTGGGTGTATCAAACGTCACAACGTAACTGGGTGACTATAAAGGTGCATTACAGGTATCTCCGAAAGTAGCTGTTGGGTTGACACGGATCGAGACTGGGATTTGTCACTCTATGACGGAGAGGTATCTCTGGGCCCACTCGGTAATGCATCATCATATTGAGCTCAATGTGACCAAGGTGTTGGACACGGGATCATGCATTACGGTACGAGTAAAGTGACTTGCTGGTAACGAGACTGAACAAGGTATTGGGATACCGACGATCGAGTCTCGGGCAAGTAACGTACCGATTGACAAAGGGAATTGCATACAGGGTTTGATCGAATCCTCGACATAGTGGTTCATCCGATGACAACATCGAGGAGCATGTGGGAGCCATCATGGGTATCCAGATCCCGCTGATGGTTATTGACTGAGAGCGTCTCGGTCATGTCTGCATGTCTCCCGAACCCGTAGGGTCTACACACTTAAGGTTCGGTGACGCTAGGATTATGAAGATATGGATATGCAGAAACCCGAATGTTGTTCGGAGTCCCGGATGAGATCCCGGACGTCACGAGGAGTTCCGGAATGATCCAGAGGTAAAGAATTACATATAGGAAGTGCTATTTCGGGCATCGGGACAAGTTTCGGGGTTATCGGTATTGTACCGGGACCACCGGAAGGGTCCCGGGGGTCCACCTGTCCCGGGGGGCCACATGGGCTGTAGGGGGTGCGCCTTGGCCATCATGGGCCAAGGGCACCAGCCCCTATAGGCCCATGCGCCTAGGGTTTCCCCCTAGGAGGAGTCCTAGTGGTGGAAGGCACCCCTAGGTGCCTTGGGGGGGAGGGAAACCTCCCCTAGGCCGCCGCCCCCCCCTAGTAGATCTCATCTACTAGGGCCGGCGCCCCCCTGGCACCCCTATATATAGTGGGGGAGAGGAGGGACTTCATACACCAGCCCCTGGCGCCTCCACCTCCCCCCGTTACGTCTCTCCCTCGTAGTCTCGGCGAAGCCCTGCTGCTGTGACGCCCTGCATCCACCACCACGCCGTCGTGCTGCTGGATCTTCATCAACCTCTCCTTCCCCCTTGCTGGATCAAGAAGTAGGAGACGTCTCCCGTCCCGTACGTGTGTTGAACGCGGAGGTGCCGTCCGTTCGGCGCTGGTCATCGGTGATTTGGATCACGTCGAGTACGACTACATCATCACCTTGCAAGCTTCCGCACGCGATCTACAAGTGGTATGTAGATGCAAACTCTCTCCCTAGACTCGTTGCTTAGATGAACTCATAGATGGATCTTGGTGAAACCGTAGGAAAAATTTTAATTTTCTGCAACGTTCCCCAACATTTCGGCCATCGGGAAAGTTTCGGGGTCGCCCGGTATTGTACCGGGACCACCGGAAGGGTCCCGGGGGTCCACCGGGTGGGGCCCCAAGGGCTGAAGTGGGGAGGGGAACCAGCCCATAGTGGGCTGGTGCACCCCCTTGGCCCACCCCCTGCGCCTAGGGTTGAAACCCTAGGGTGGGGGGGGGGGGCGCCCCACTTGCCTTGGGGGGCACTCCACCCCCTTGGCCGCCGCCCCCTTGGGAGATTGGATCTCCCAGGGCCGGCGCCCCCCCTGGGGGCCTATTTAAAGGGAGGGGGGAGGGGGGCAGCCGCACCTTGAAGTCCTGGCGCCCCCTCCCCCTGCCACACCTCTTCCTCCTCCTTCACGTGCTTGGCGAAGCCCTGCCGGAGTGCTGTTGCTCCACCACCACCACGCCGTTGTGCTGCTGCTGGAGCCATCATCATCAACCTCTCCTTCCCCCTTGATGGATCAAGAAGGAGGAGACGTCATCCGCTCCGTACGTGTGTTGAACGTGGAGGTGCCGTCCGTTCGGCGCTAGGATCTCCGGTGATAGGATCACAACGAGAACGACTACTTCAACCCCGTTCTTTTGAACGCTTCCGCTCGCGATCTACAAAGTGGTATGTAGATGCATCTCCCATGACTCGTTGCTTAGATGAACTCATAGATGGATCTTGGTGAAACCGTAGGAATTTTTTTAATTTTCTGCAACGTTCCCCAACGGGGCGAGGGACGAAGAGAACCATTTTCTTGCTCTTTCAAACAAGGCGGACCAATAGGCAAAGTTCTCGTCCATCGGTGGTTACCGAAATGTCAACAACAATAATAACAAGGTATTACTGACAAATTGTACACCGTGGTGTTTACATAAGAAGGGAACTATTATTGCTTAGATCATATAGATCACAAGAAAGGTTAAACAAAACAACGAAAAGGAAAATGTGTTTAAACACAAGATTTAGGAGTGTAACTTTTCCCAAGGAACAATAGAGGATGGTATACATGTCAGAACAATAAGTACATCACCATTTAGATAAAGGGGCAAGGAAATTCATGATGTTATCTATACAATGGTGTATGGATAGTTGAACAAGAAACATTTAGCATTGCGCTGCCAATGTTCTTATTGACGAACAGAGTACCACAGTTGTGCTTCGGGATAACATTGACATGGTCATCAGGTAAAGGTCAGTCTTTGGATACTCAAGGGATCCACCGGATATTTTTAGAACATCTCATGCAATTTTACCAGGAAAAAGATGAGGATGTGGCCGATGGGTTCAGCAGCAATCCATCGACATGTCAAAAATGATGTATTTCCAAAATTGTATGAACTAGTTTGTGTTGGGGGGAGGCAAGAATGTTTTTGATGATAACATAAATCATCGAGGGGAAAGGATGGTATTTCTCATCATAATTCGATTGATATCCTAGAAGAGCATCAGAATGTTGATGATGATCATGACACATTTGTCGAGAGATTTTGTGAAGATGTAATCGATTGACGATGACATCAAGTCAAAGGAATGATGAAGTGAAAGGTTATTGGAACCACGGGTACGCCACAAACTTGAAATCAAGCTTGTTGTTCAAGGCGAAAAGATATGACAAGGAAGATCGACGTAAGCTTAGCTCATCGTCGAAAATTGTGCTCCGGGAAGAAGGACCAGGTATCACAGTTAAAATTTGGCACGATAGTGATATTCCCGATCAGGCTAGGAATGACTTGAAGGATTATTAAACTCATAAGCAACAAAAGTTACTTGAGTATTGAATCATAGTGCGGAATCTATTCACTTATTAGCGTTCTCGGATGACAAACAACCCAGAGCCCATGAAGTGACAAAGACAGGGTAAGGTAGTACTTCATCAAAATTTCATTAGATGTAGTGCAATGCATTATCTCCTCGAGATACCTGGGGTAATACTCCAAGGTAGAACATAATAGAGGTTGGGCAGGCGTATTGACCTGCAGAAGGCAAGTGCTTTAACTTGTCTGAGGAATGGAATAAAGGAGAAAAATATGGTCGGAACCACGATTGCAAAGGATCAATTCATAGATACAGGATGATATTATACTAAGGAAGTATTATTACCAGAAGCTTACATGATAGGATCTACATCGTGTCCATGGGCATGAACAAAAAGTTCAAGGTTGACTCCCACTTCTTCAATGCATAACCTCTCATTTACTTCTTGCTTTTGACGAAGTTGTAGTGTAAAAATTTTATCCGGCGTAACACCAGTAGAGTATGAACCATAGAAATTTCTGGGTTCACACAAATTTGGGAAAACATAGTTCAACCCGTCGGGGCATCTTAGGAACATTTGCAAAAACTTCAGAGGTAAGTAGTTCAAGCTCGGAAGCAGAGCATGGTAGACAAAAGTAGGGGATACAATTTACCAAAGGCATTATGTATCAGGGAAGCACTCGCAAGGTTATTGAATATGAAAGACTCTGTCGGATAATAACCCAACAAAAATCAGTTGGTTGGCAAAGGATCTGATGTGAGTATCGGTACTCAAATAGAAGAGAAGAATGCAAAGGCGTCGGATTGTAGAAGCAACTGAATAATTTAGTGCTCAATTATAAGGGTTTTATGATTTCTAGAGCAAGGGATCAGAAGGAGACGCTCGGTTCAAAAGATGGGTAAGCAGAATAGAACTAGACGGACAATCATTTGCAACTTGATTGACCAAGAACCCGCTCAGGTCCAAAATGACGTCTGAGCAGGAAGAACAAATTTCAGGGTTCGACTGATGATTGCGAGAATTCACAACACAATGAACCAAGAAGCTCAAAATGTTAGAGGCAAAGGAGGTTAATGAATGTTGCTAGACATATGGAATTAACCATAATGCAGGCATGCAAGACTTTCCAAAGCAATAGATTGCAGAGGGTTCTCGAAAGAACGGATAAAATTATGAAGTATTTCGAGAAACACATTAACAACTGGGGATGGACGGATCCCCGGTAAATGTGAGGAATTATCCGCAGTGCGAAAGAAGCTGTAAGGTAGTAGGCTCAGAGAATTCTAGAAATGTCTGATATTATTTTGATATGTCGGATGGAACTCGACAGTAACTGAAATGAATATATGAATGACGAGTGTAAGTAGTTATCCATAGGAGTTTATCGGTGGTCAGGAACTACAAAGCAGTGGGCACAGGGTCTCGGGACTCATCGAGGAGTATCTTTAGAGTCTTCTGATGAAACAGTCGATCATCTGTGGTGAAGGGGCTCTGCGGGATGAAGTGGTTACGAGAACCTAAAGTAAAGATAGTAAAATTTAACCCGAAAGGAAGAGAGATCAAAGTTCCAAAGTATAGACGAGTAAAAGATCCTAATACCACCCAATGGCGACATGGGCCCGTAAGACTCACAACCAATGTTAGTAAAAGTTTTTTTTAACTAGACTCAACTTCGGCCAAGGAGTTGGAAAGGGGGCTACCTACAGACAGTCGGCTCTGATACCAACATATGACGCCCCTGATTCAATCATACACTAATCATACACGCAAATGTGTACGATCAAGATCAGGGACTCACGGGAAGATATCACAACACAACTCTAGACACAAATTAAAATAATACAAGCTTTATATTATAAGCCAGGGGACTAGAGGGCTCGAATACATTAGCTCGAATACAAACGAGTCAGTGGAAGTAACAATATCTGAGTACATACATAAGTTAAACAAGTTTGCCTTAAGAAGGCTAGCATAAAAGAAACATGATCGAAAAGGCAAGGCCTCCTGCCTGGGAGCCTCCTAACTACTCCTGGTCGTCGGCGTCCGTCACGTGGTAGTAGGCACCCTCGGGGTAGTAGAAGTCGTCGACGGCGGCGTCTGGATCCTGGGCTCCACCATGTGGTTGCAGCATCCAAGAAGAATGGAAAGAGGTGGAAAAAGGGGAGAAAAGCAACCGTGAGTACTCATCCAAAGTACTCGCAAGTAAGGATCTACACTACTTATGTATCGGTGTCAATGAAATGGGTAGTATATGTGGACTGAACTGCAGAATGCCAGAAGAGAAGAGGAAAGCCTAGCCTATCAAAGACTAGCATCTTGAAGTAGCTCCAAGCATCTTGCAGCATCAAAAGAGGTAAGAGTAGCATAAAGTAAAGTAGTAGAAGTGTTATCAACATCGGCCAGAGATCCTTTCTCGACTCCCTGCGAGAAAGCAATCCCAGAGCCATACTATCCAATTGTCATCACAATCCAATTCTCATCACAAGTATCCAGTTCTGGTTGTATCGATCGGGATACAACTCCAAGTGTCCGTTACCATAGGACAGCTATCGATAGATGTTTTCTTCCCTGCAGGGGTGCACCAACTTACCCACCACGCTCGATTAACTCCGGCCGGACACACTTTCCTGGGTCATGCCCGGCCTCGGCCAAACAATAGGCCGCAGCCCGACCTAGGCTTAATAGAGAGGTCAGCATGCCGGTCTAAACTTATGCCCCCAGGGGTCATGGGCCGTCGCCCCGGGAACTCCTGCACATTGCGAACACGGCCAGTGAGCATACCTAGCTACCTCCTTAAAAAGGCAGGTGCTTACGCAGTCCAACCCGGCGCGCGCCGCTCAGTCGCAGACGTCTATTAAGCTTCGGCTGATGCATACGACGCAGAACGACCATACTATGCCCACGTGATGGTTAGTGCTATCAGGCCAGAGGCCCCTCGGATCAAATATCCAAATCGTAGTGGATTAGGAACGCGCGGTAACAAGCAGAGACTCACGAAAGATGTGACCCCGTTGCCCCGTCTCGAGGACTTGCGGCAAGGGCTAGGAATGCCCGGCCACGCCTCATAATTATCTCGCGGGCGCCCTCCAGGTCAACCCGTCTCCACATCACTCATGGGTACCCCTCAGGGTCGACCCGCCTTTCCAAGTAATAGTTGTAAAGTCCAAGTATCTGTGTGTCCAAACATCAAGGGGAAAACCCGAGGAATCACCCCCGGCGGATTCCACTCGATGTAATCATCAAGGTGAACGTAAGAGGATCCACCCTCGAGGTTCACACTTGAGGGGTTGCACAATAGAGTCATGTCGGAAGTGGTTAAGGTGGAATCACCCTCGATGACCACGACCGAATAACTACACTATAGGGTTAACATCAGAAGTGCTAATGAGGTCTCACCCTCGGCACTCGATAGTAACCCAGTAGTGCCGAGCCTGGTCTTCGATCCCGTTGATCGGGTCTTCGATGATGAAGCAGGGGAAACAAGGACAAGGTGGGGGTCACTGATGGATCACTAACCAACCTATACTAAGCAGTTTAGGATAAGCAGGTAAGTAACAATAAGCAGGTTACAAAAGCAGGCTATGCATCAGAATAGGAGCAATCAGTTACAGTAGCAAAATCTAATGCAAGCATGAGGGAATGGAATGGGCGATATCGGGATGATCAAAGGAGGGGATTGCCTGGTTGCTCTGGCAAGGAGGGGTCGTCGTCGACGTAGTCGATCACAGGGGCAACATCGGTCTCGGGGTCTACTAGAGAGAAGAGGAGGGGGGGGGGGAAATAGTAAATATAAAGCAAACATAGCATCACAAAGTATAACTTGGCAATATGTTGTGCCGGGTGTGACCTAACGTATGGCTACACGATATAGGTGAAGGGGGAATTCAAAAGGGAATGTATTGTCGGTTCCGGACCTGTGTCAAACAGATGACCGAAGGGGAATGTTCCATGTTCATATAGTTAGAGGCATCTAACAGGTAAATGAACCGTGTATTCAGATTCATCTCGTCGTTCTGAGCAACTTTCATGTATAAAGTTTTTCTATCCGAGCTATGGTTTCTTTTCTATGAATTTCTAAAGGTTTAAACATTTTCTAGAATTAAATAAATTATCAAAAAAATTACTACGTCAGCTTGACATCACTGTGACGTCAGCAGTCAACAGGATGGCTGACCAGGTCAAACTGACTTGTGGGTCCACCGGGACCCACATGTCATTGACACGGAACTAACAGGGTTTTATTTTAACTAAACAGGGTTAATTAGCAGGCAGGCCCCACCTGTCATTGTCTATTTAACATAACTAATTAGTTTGAATTAAAACAGTTTAACTAGACTAATAATAAATGGGGGCCCACATGTCGGTGTCTGGGGTTGCCCAGTCAGCACGTTGACTGGGTCAACCCAGTCAATGGGGCCCATTGGGCTCACTGGTCAGTGATCCAGAGGCGGGGCCCACTGCGCCACGTCGGCGTCGGCGCCGGAGACAACTCCGGCGACCAAAAACGCGGCGGAGCTCGCTGGACTTGGCTGGAAAAACGCTACGGTGCTTCGTTCGGGGTGTGCTTAGGCTCGTTCGAATGAGCATTCAACGCCGCATCCATCTACGGGAGCGGTGCGGCCATAAACGACCGGAAGCTACGACGGCGAGCGGCGGAGCAGACGCCGGAGTTCGTCCCTCGCGCGAACTGCGGCTAGAGGTGTAAGCGCTAGCCGGATTTCACCGGAATTCGGCCGTAGCCATGAATATTCCTCCCATCCTCCTTCACAGCAAAATACAATAGTCAGGCCGAAGCCACCAGTTCAATCCCCAATCTCAGTCACACACACACACACACGACAATAAGAAGGCTATCGTTACACCCCATCAACGGGACCAGTCTGGGCCTGCAAGCCACTGGGAAGGTTACGGTGACGAGTGGGCCGGGCCTCCGGCCCACGAGCTGGAGCTGTAAGCCTTTGAGCCTTGACTTGATCACCCTCGACACCAGTCGCAGTGCTGGAGCTGCTGACATTCCTCCCTTCTTGAGAAGCGGCTTGCCCCCAAGCCGGTGCCAGTGGAAACAACTGTTGGAGTGAGTCCTTGTCCTCCCACATAGCCTTGTCCCGAGAACCACCACTCCACTCCACGAGAACTTGAGCAATGGAGCGCGCCCCATGACGATGCACGCGGTGCTGCAAAATACGGAACGACACCTACAGGTGAGCGTCATCAGCAGGAAGTGAGCTAGATACCTGGTGATTTGGAGGAATGAATTTCTTCAGTTGGGACACATGGAAGGCAGGGTGTATCTTGCTAGTTTCAGGTAACTGTAGCTTGTAAGAGACTTCACTAATCTTCTCAAGCACCTCAAATGGACCAAAGTATTTGAAAGCCAACTTGTGATTAGCATGATGGGCCACTTGTTGGGAAACGTAGTAATTTCAAAAGATTTCCTACGCACACGCAAGATCATGATGATGCATAGCAACGAGAGGGGAGAGTGTTGTCCATGTACCCTTGTAGACCGAAAGCGGAAGCGTTAGAACAACGCGGTTGATGTAGTCGTACGTCTTCACGGCCCGACCGATCAAGCACCGAAACTACGACACCTCCGAGTTCTAGCACACGTTCAGCTCGATGACGATCCCCGGACTCCGATCCAGCAGGGTGTCGGGGAAGAGTTCCGCCAGCATGATGGCGTGGTGACGATCTTGATGTTCTATCGTCGCAGGGCTTCGCCTAAGCACCGCTACAATATTATCGACGACTATGGTGGAGGGGGGCACCGCACACGGCTAAGAGATCTTGGAGATCAATTGTTGTGTCTATGGGGTGCCCCCTTCCCCCGTATATAAAGGAGCCAAGGGGGGAGGGGGCGGCCGGCCTAGGAGGGGGCGCGCCATGGGGAGTCCTACTCCCACCGGGAGTAGGATTCCCCTCTTCCTTGTTGGACTAGGAGAGGAGAAGGAAAGGGAGAGGGAGAGAAGGAAAGAGGGGGGCCGGCCCCTTGCCCTAAACCAATTCGGTTTGGGCCATGGGGGGCGCGCCCCACACCCCCTTGCTGCCTTCTATTTCCACTAAGGCCCATATAGGCCCATTAAGCTCCGGGGGGGGGGGGTTCCGGTAACCTCCCGGTACTCTAGTAAAATCCTGATTTCACCCGGAACACTTTCGATATCCAAATATAGGCTTCCAATATATCAATCTTCATGTCTCGACCATTTCGAGACTCCTCGTCATGTCTGTAATCTCATTTGGGACTCCGAACAAACTTCGGTACAACAAAACTTATAAACTCATAATATAACTGTCATCGAAACCTTAAGCATGCGGACCCTATGGGTTCGAGAACTATGTAGACATGACCTAGAACTATTTCCGGTCAATAACCAATAGCGGAACCTGGATGCTCATATTGGCTCCTACATATTCTACGAAGATCTTTATCGGTCAAACCGCATAAAAACATACGTTGTTCCCTTTGTCATCGGTATGTTACTTGTACAAGATTCGATCGTCGGTATCCAATACCTAGTTCAATCTCGTTACCGACAAGTCTCTTTACTCGTTACGTAATACATCATTCGGTAACTAACTCATTAGCTACATTGCTTGCAAGGCTTATAGTGATGTGCATTACCGAGAGGGCCCAGAGATACCTCTCCGACAATCGGAGTGACAAAACCTAATCTCGAAATACGCCAACTCAACATGTACCTTTGGAGACACCTGTAGAGCTCCTTTATAGTCACCCAGTTACGTTGTGACATTTGGTAGCACACAAAGTGTTCCTCTAGTAAACGGGAGTTGCATAATCTCATAGTTGTAGGAACTTTGTATAAGTCATGAAGAAAGCAATAGCAACATACTAAACGATCAAGTGCTAAGCTAACGGAATGGGTCAATTCAATCACATCATTCTCCTAATGATGTGATCCCGTTAATCAAATGACAACACATGTCTATGGTTAGGAAACATAAGCATCTTTGATTAATGAGCTAGTCAAGTAGAGGCATACTAGTGACGTTAAGTTTGTCTATGTATTCACACATGTATTATGTTTCCGGTTAATACAATTCTAGCATGAATAATAAACATTTATCATGATATGAGGAAATAAATAATAACTTTATTATTGCCTCTAGGGAATATTTCCTTCACCACCGTCGCTTGTACATAAGGTTGGAGTTTGAGAAAGACTAGATTTCCATCAGTAAAGGCACACTCAGTCCTCTTCTTATCAGCGTGTGCTTTAATCCATTGCTGGGTGCGAAGCAAGTGCTGACGAACAGACTGTTGAACCACTGCTCTAGCTTCCAGCCATTGTTGAAGATCAACTGGGGCTACTGTATCTGAAACTGGGATGCCAAAGTAACGAGGACTGTGACCATACAACACCTCAAACGGGGACTTGTTCAAAGCCGAATGCCAGTTTGTATTGTACCAGAATTCACAAGGGGCAATCCAACGTGCCCATTTCCTTGGATGTGCGCTGATAAAGCAACGGAGGAAACACTCCACTTGTTGGTTAACATGCTCCGTTTGCCCGTCTGTTTCAGGATGGTACGCTGAGCTCATATTAAGTGTAGCACCAGTTCTTTTGACCAACAACTGCCAGAACTGACTAGTGAAAACTGGATCCCTATCTGAAACAATCAGCCTAGGCATACCATGTAGTTTGTAGTTGTTATCCAAGAACAGTTCTGCAATTTTCTGTGCATTGTAAGGGTGCTTCACTGGTATAAAATGGCCATACTTCATGAACTTATCAATCACAACCATGATGCAGTCAAACTGGTCAGAATGAGGCAAACCGGAAATGAAATCCATGGTTACTATATCCCAAGCTCTAGTTGGCACTGGCAGAGGAGAGAGCAAACCTGGGTAAGCTACCCTTTCTGGTTTAGCCTGCTGGCAAACAAGGCATGATTGAACATACTGTTTCACAAAGTTTTACCAACCCACTTGAACAAGACATGAATCCTTTTATATGTTACTGGAGAACCTGAATGACCACCAACAGGGTTGTCATGGAAAGCTTGACAAATTTTGGAGTGCAGAGTAGGGTTATTGCCTATCCAAATTGTTCCTTTGTATCTGATGAGCCCTTGCACTAACTGATAATGTGGTTTAGAAGCAGCTTGGACAGCCAACTGTTGTAGCAGGTTTTGAGCAACATGGTCTTGTGTATAGCTGTTGAGGGTCTCTGTTAACCACTCAGGTTGTGCACAAGATATAGCCATCAGCTGATCACCATTGTGTGGCCGTCTGGACAGAGCATCTGCAACAGTATTCTCTAATCCTTTCTTATAGACAATCTTATAATTGAGGCCCATCAGTTTTGTTAAAGCTTTCTGCTGCCAAGGAGTGTGAATTCTCTGCTCAGTCAAATTACATAGGCTCTTTTGATCAATTCTGATGAAAAACTCTTGGCAGTGCAAATATGGCCTCCAATGGTCCACTGCTAGCAATATAGCCAAATATTCCTTTTCATAAATGGACAACCCTCTATTTCTTGGTCCCAATGCTCTACTTGAAAAGGCTACAGGGTGACCTTCTTACATGAGCTAGTCAAGTAGAGGCATACTAGTGGCGTTAAGTTTGTCTATGTATTCACACATGTATTATGTTTCCAGTTAATACAATTATAGCATGAATAATAAACATTTATCATGATACGAGGAAATAAATAATAACTTTATTATTGCCTCTAGGGCATATTTCCTTCAGTCTCCCACTTGCACTAGAGTCAATAATCTAGATTACACAGTAATGATTCTAACACCCATGGAGTCTTGGTGCTGATCATGTTTTGCTCGTGGAAGAGGCTTAGTCAACGGGTCTGCAACATTCAGATCCGTATGTATCCTGCAAATCTCTATGTCTCCCACCAGGACTTGGTCCCAGATGGAATTGAAGCGTCTCTTGATGTGCTTGGTCCTCTTGTGAATCTGGATTCCTTTGCCAAGGTAATTGCACCAGTATTGTCACAGAAGATCTTCATTGGTCCCGATGCACTAGGTATGACACCTAGATCGGAAATGAACTCCTTCATCCAGACTCCTTCATTTGCTGCTTCCGAAGCAGCTATGTACTCTGCTTCGCATGTAGATCCCGCCACGATTCTTTGTTTAGAACCGCTCCAACTTACAGCTCCACCGTTTAGTAAAAACACATATCCGGTTTGCGATTTAGAATCGTTCGGATATGTGTCAAAGCTTGCATCGACGTAACCATTTACGACTAGCTCTTTGTCACCTCCATAAATGAGAAACATATCCTTAGTCCTTTTCAGGTATTTTAGGATATTCTTGACCGCTGTCCAGTGATCCACTCCTGGATTACTTTGGTACCTACCTGCCAAGCTTATTGCTAAGCATACGTCAGGTCTGGTACACAACACTGCATACATGATAGAGCCTATGGCTGAAGCATAGGTGTCGGTGTCAAAACCGGTGGATCTCGGGTAGGGGGTCCCGAACTGTGCGTCTAGGCGGATGGTAACAGGAGACAAGGGACATGATGTTTTACCTAGGTTCGGGCCCTCTTGATGGAGGTAAAACCCTACGTCCTGCTTGATTAATATTGATGATGTGGGTATTACAAGAGTAGATCTACCACGAGATCAAGGAGGCTAAACCCTAGAAGCTAGCCTATGGTATGATTGTTGTTCTGTCCTACGGACTAAAACCCTCCGGTTTATATAGACACCGGAGAGGACTAGGGTTACACAGAGTCAGTTACAATGGTAGGAGATCTACATATTCGTATCGCCAAGCTTGCCTTCGACGCCAAGGAAAGTCCCATCCGGACACAAGACGAAGTCTTCAATCTTGTATCTTCATAGTCTTGGAGTCCGGCCAATGATGATAGTTTGGCTATCCGGACACCCCCTAGTCCAGGACTCCCCCAGTAGCCCCTGAACCAGGCTTCAATGACGACGAGTCTGGCGCGCATATTGTCTTCGGCATTGCAAGGCGGGTTTCTCCTCTGAATAATTCATAGAAGATTGTGAACACCAGGATAGTGTTCGGCTCTGCAAAATAAATTCCACATACCACCGTAGAGAGAATAATATTTACACAAGTTCAATCTGCTGACGTATTTTGTGGCATGACGTCACACCACAACCAAGCCTTTACTCGAATTGTTTTTATTACACCACCTCAGCGCGTTTAGCGAAGCGGTTTCCTTGGCACGTCTTGTCGAAGCAGAGATCGTGTTCCCCTTATTCCGGGATTCCCTTCAATACGGACGTGGGTAACCCAACCGCGCCATTGATTACGGCGCTTGGGAGATAAGCGAGTTTTACCAGGCCGGTGGGGACGCATAGTTTCGTCCGCCCATATAAGGGGATAAAGATCCACCCTTTTACCTACGCCTTTTTCCTCCTTTGCTTATCCATCTCCGTGAACTCGAGCTCCAGCGCCCAAGTCTGCACATCTCACCTCAACCTTCTCCAACTATGTTCGGAGCGGGAGGCAAGTGGATGGCCTCCTCCGTTACGGAGGGGCACATCAAGAAGCTGCACAGCGCCGGATATCTGTCCAGCGACATCGCGCACCGGCTCCCCGACGAGGGGCAGCTCATACCCACCCCCGGGCCCCATGAGAGGGTGGTATTCCTTCCCCATTTCCTCCGCGGACTGGGCTTCCCACTCCACCCCTTTGTCCGGGGGCTCATGTTCTACTACGGCCTGGATTTCCATGATCTGGCCCCGAATTTCATCCTCAACATCTCGGCGTTTGTCGTCGTGTGCGAGGCCTTCCTCTGCATCCAGCCCCACTTCGGCTTGTGGCTCAAGACCTTCAGTATCAAGCCGAAGGTTGTGAAGGGCAGCCAAGCGGAGTGCGGAGGTGCCATGGTGGGAAAGATGCCCAACGTTACTTGGATCGAGGGCACCTTCGTGGAAACCATCAAGGGGTGGCAATCGGGGTGGTTCTACATCACCGAGCCGCGTGACCCTGAATGGGCAGCGGCCCCCGAATTCAGATCTGGCATCCCCATATGGCTCACCTCCTGGAAAGAGTGGCCTAACATGGGGCGATTCGGAGGAGCTGACCGGACTCCAAGCCTGCGTCCAAAAGCTAGTGAATAAGAAGCTCAAGCTTGTCAACGTAGTCCAGGTCATGCTCATCCGCCGGATTCTCCCGTGCCAACAATGGGACTTCAATATGTGGGAGTTTGATTCGGCGCACCACCAGACTTTGAACATGCTCTTCGACACTACGTACGAAGAGGCCTGGAGGGTGCTGTTTAAGGGCGCCGAGGCTCCCGCATCCGCAACCGAAGATCGCGGATTCAGCTCGCAGCATCCGGCTAGCGAGGTAAGCGATTTTACCCTTTACGGAACACTTGTTTTCCATAGTTTGACTCTATGCGGGATCTAAACTCCCTCTCCTTTGACAGGACTGGCTGAAGAAGGCCAAGCAGACTAACTATCCGGCCCCTTTGCCAAAAGACCCAGCGGACGCCTACTTAACGGGGCTGCTAGTTCCGGCACCCCACGTGGTGCCGGAGAAGAAGGCCAAGAAGAAGGCCACGGGGACTCGAAAGAGTTCCCGTCTTCAGGTGTCATCGGACTCATCGTCCGATGACTCAGAGGCGGACTCCTCCCATGAGGACGAGGAGGAGAAGAAAGAGGCCTCTCCCCCAGCGGGGGGAGGGAAGAAAAGGAAGGCCTCCCCAACGAGGGAGGCCGAAGGGTCCAAGAAGGGAAGGACTCTTCCCCCGGACTGTTCCGCCAACGCCGGTGACGACGACGAGGATTGGCCTTCAAGGGCCAAGCCCCTGGCGAGATTGTAAGTGTCCGGACTCCCGAATAACTTCATGATTTTTCTTTTCGCCACATGGTGTCTTTCTAATGCCGCATACAACCCTGCAGTCCGCCCAAGGACGATCTTCCTGCTTCGTCGAGCGGGTCCTTGGGTGCGTCGGATGTGGATAGTTCATCGCTTCCGACCGCCTCCACCCCCACGACGCCGACGATGCCGAGGTGGGATCCCAGAGAGGGACCCACCCGGAGGAGGAGGCCCCGGAGGTGCCACATGGCAACCTCCCGGACTTCGTACCGGACTCCGCACCAGAACGTGCAGTGGTTCCGGAGTCCGGCGGGCGGCCCCTAAGTAAGAAGGGCAAGACCGTGACGCCGGCGGCCTCCGTCCAACCGGAGGCGCCGGATAGCTTGCTGGAGGCGCTCAATGGCGCCTCCATCAAAGTGGAACACCGCACAGTCATGAGTGCGGTGATTCAAAAGGTTCAGCTCGCCAAAAGCGGGCTGACCGAAGCCTACAGCAGCCTTCTAACAGGCTTTGAGGTAAGAATTTTAATATATGTAAAATGGTACCGCATAGACAGTAGCCCCTGATGCTCGGTTCGGTGTTCGGAAAGAAAAGCCGGACTGAGGATCTAAAAAGATATACGCAGGAGTCATAAAAAATATGTCAATATGGGATTGCAGGCTGCGCTGCTGACCTCTGCCGCACTGACTGCGGAGGTCAATGCTTTGAAGCAAAGCCACGAGCGGTCCAAGAATGAGCTCGGCCGTGCCAAGAAGCAGCTCGAGGACAAGGAAGGTGAGTAACACCTTATTAAAGTTGTACCTTATAGAAAAGGATTTGGTTGCAAGAAGAATGACAAGGATAACATGGGTATTGCAGGGGCCACGAACGAGGTGGCGACCCTGAAGGAGGCGGTGTCCACGGCCAAGCGTAATGCGGCCGCGGAGCGCACCGAGCGAGAGAAGCAGGAGGCGCGGGTGGCGGAGGTACAGCAAGAGCTCCAGGTTCTCATGGAAAAACATGAGAGTTTGGAGCGCGACTTTAAGACTCGAGAGTCCGAGCTTGCATCTGCTCTTGAGAGTGCCAAAGCCGCTAAGGCCGAAGCCCACAAGGCCCTCCAGTAAATCGAGGCGTTGAAGAAAATAGCGGCGGGTAAGGCATTTTTCATGCAAAGCAAACATGTGAATGTGAATTACCTATTACTTACCCGAATTCGGAGCTCTCCAGGAGCGTTCGCAGATCTGCCCCGCAGCATGTCCGATGCTGCCGCTTTCTACAGGGCCGAGGAGGGGAGCTCGACGGAGAAAGTCTTCTGGTCTCAGTATGCTGAGGCCGGACATCCAGTGCCCCTTAGCGACCAGCTGAAGCAGCTGGTCGAGCTCCACAAGGTGGCCGAACAGGCCATGAAGGGCCTCGTAGTTCGGCTGTGGCCCAAGGAGGCCATGCCTGGGAGCTACTTCGGTCTGGTGCGGCGGCTGGTGGATGCTTGTCCATGGGTTGAAGTCATCAAGCACTCCGCCTGTGTTGAAGGTGCCCGTCGGGCCCTTGCCCGTGCAAAGGTGCAATGGGGCAAGATGGATGCTGAGAAGCTTGTGACGGACGCGCCGCCGCCGGGCAAGGAGTATCGCATGCCCGAGATGTATTATAAGAGTGTCCTGAAGGGTGCCCGCATTATTGCGGGTGAGTGCTCCAAAGATGTAACATTTGAGTAGACTCGCATTTTGTTATCCTGTGCACTGAAAACTTTGTTCATATGCGCTAAGCAATGTTTATTAATTTAAAATATTACCTTCTGTGCGGCCGTTTATCAAATTTGAGAGATGGCAAGTCGTCGGCTTCAGCCCCCATGCCACGAGTGCTGGGGTGTTCAGGATAAATTTAAGCACTCTTGTTCCCATTTTTGGGTCCATCTAGGGAGGCGCTCAACACAACGAACGAGGCAACCGGACTAATAATGCTTGAACACTCTCACTTAGCCATAGAATTCTATAATTTTAAATTTCGGCGAAGCCCCTAGTGTTCGGAAGGCCGAATTCGGGGCGCTATCCACGCCTGGGCCGGACAAAGCCGGTTCCTCGCTCTAAGCGGCATAAGTCTTTAGGGACTTGAAAAAAAACTCTCGAACAGCGACCGGCTCTCGCCCCATCATGACGGTCAGTTTTAGCTTTCTCCACTGAGGCGCTCGCCCAGTTCAACTGGTGTGCAATCGCAGTGGTTCTCCCAGTGCTACCTTAGCCGATACAACGGAACGTAAGGTACCAAAACATGGGAGCCGGGCAAACCCAACTATTGACCCAAGACATGATTCGGAGCCGATGCATATAATGCTATATGTTCGGGGTGCCGCACTTGTGAAAGTGTTCGGACTTATCACACCATAATGTGGGGAACTTAAGCCCCTGGTGTATTTAGGCGTACCAAAGGGTACGGATGCAACATGTTGTAAATGAACATGTGTATAAGAAAGGAATGCAATTATAAGCAAAAAGGTGCTGCATTGTTTTATTCAAGAAATACTGCTATGAATGCAGAACAATACAAATAGTGCGGTAAGCAAGGGATGGGACTATTAAACATGTCCCCCTCCAGGGGTAGGCTGCGGAATGGTGTATAAAACAGATTTAATGCTCGTAATGGAGACCACCTGGATATTCGTCGTAGCCTTTTTCCTTCCCTGGCTGTTGCATCGTGAGTTCGGCAGGTCTACTGCCGGACAGGGCCTCTGATGAACGTAGTCCTGTAGGTAAAAAGAAGAAGAAAAAGGAAAAAAAAGAACGACACACTTGAGAGCCCCTGGTGTGGTTAAGCCGCATTCTGGGCCTATCGTGGTCGTGCCCCTCCCCCTATGCCCATGGTATCTCCAGAGCGTAATGATGTACGCGAAGGACCAGTCTTGCAATTTTGCAGGGGCTGGGGTTGGGGCCGCATTGCTACGCGTGCTCGGAACGTGCTAGGTGGTCTTGTTGTAGGTTACTCCGGGCGCGTTTAGCTATGTCCAGTCGCTTAACGGCCGGACTCGAGAATTGCCTTAAGAGGCTGCACTGTACTTCTGCCGTGAGAGCCGCTATATGTTCCTCCGTTCGGAGAGAGCGTTTAGTGTTTCCGTTGACCGTGATGACTCCTCGAGGGCCTGTCATCTTGAGCTTGAGGTATGCGTAGTGCGGCACCGCATTGAACTTTGCAAACACGGTCCGTACGAGCAGAGCATGATAGTCGCTGCGGAACGGAACTATGTCGAAGATTAACTCCTCGCTTCAGAAGTTATCCGGGGATCCGAAGACCACTTCCAGTGTAACTGAGCCTGTACAATTGGCCTCTACACCTGGTATGACGCCTTTGAAGGTCGTCTTCGTGGGTTTAATCCTTGAGGGGTCTATGCCCATCTTGCACACTGTATCCTGATAAAGCAGGTTCAGGCTGCTGCCGCCGTCCATCAGGACTCTGGTGAGGTGAAATCCATCGACGATTGGGTCTAAAACCAATGCGGCGAATCCGCCATGGCGGATGCTGGTGGGGTGGTCCCTTCGATCAAAAGTGATCGGGCAGGAGGACCATGGGTTGAACTTCGGGGCGACTGGCTCCATCGCGTATACGTCCCTGAGTGCATGCTTCCACTCCCTCTTGGGTATGTGGGTTGCGTATATCATGTTCACCGTCCGCACTTGTGGGGGGAAACCCTTCTGTCCTCTATTGTTCGGTGGTCGAGTCTCTTCCTCGTCATCGCTATGCAGCCCCTTGTCGTTGTTTTCGGCAATTAGCTTGCCTGCCTGCTTGAATACCCAACAGTCCCTGTTGGTGTGGTTAGCTGGCTTTTCGAGGGTGCCGTGTATCTGGCACGAGCGGTCAAGTATTCGGTCCAAATTGGACGGGCCCGGAGTAGTTCTTTTGAATGGCTTTTTCCGCTGACCGGGTTTGGAGCCTCTGAATCCGGCATTGACTACCGTATCCTCATTATTGTTGCCGTTAATGTGGCGTTTGTTCTTGTTGCGATGCGACCTGCCATTGCGCTCCTTGGTATCCGGACTGCCAAATTTTTTGCTGAGGTTGTTGCTGCAGGCTAGCCAGTTGTCCTCTCCCGCGCAGAAGCGGGTCATGAGTGATGTGGGGGCTGCCATGGATTTCAGCTTTTCCTGTCCTAGGTGCCGGGCAAGCCACTCATCGCAGATGTTATGTTTGAAGGCCGCGAGAGCCTCCGCATCCAGACAGTCGACGATTTGATTTTTCTTAGTTAAGAACCGTGTCCAGAATTGTCTGGCCGATTCGTTTGACTGCTGAATTATATGGCTTAGGTCGTCAGCGTGTGGTGGTCGCACGTACGTGCCCTGGAAGTTATCAAGGAATGCGGCTTCCAGGTCCTCCCAACACCCAATTGATTCTGCTGGCAAGCTGTTAAGCCAATGCCGAGCTGGTCCTTTAAGCTTGAGTGGGAGGTATTTGATGGCGTGAAGATCATCATCGCGGGCCATATGGATATGAAGGAGATAGTCTTCGATCCAAACTGCGGGGGTCTGTTGTGCCATCATAGGATTCAATATTCACGGGTTTAAACCCTTCGGGGATTTGATGATCCATTACTTCATCTGTGAAGCATAGTGGGTGTGCGGCGCCTCTGTATTGGGCTATATCACGACGAAGCTCAAACGAGCTTTGTCTATTGTGTTCGGCACGGCCGGACTTGCTGTGTCCGGCGCGACGGTTGTCGTCACGTATCATGGGGCGCCCACGCGATCCGTAGATCGATCTTGATTGTCTTGCCTTATCCTCCAATATATCTCGCAAGTCCGGAGCGTTCCCCTGTGGCTTTGTGCTTTTCGAGCGATGCCAGGGTACGGTTCTAGCGGAGGGCCTAGAGGCCTCCCTGTCGCGGCCACGAGGTGGTCGGTCAGCCGTATTGTGTGCTGGTGATGCAGGTTTATATGCTTCCTCCTCTAATCGGGGGAGCAGCTTGCGTTTGGGGTAGCTTTTGGAGGGGCGTTTGAGCTCATGCTCTTCAGCCGCAAGGACTTCAGTCCATCTGTCGACTAGCCGATCTTGATCAGCTCTAAGTTGTTGCTGCTTTTTCTTGAGGCTGTTTGCCGTGGCCATAAGCCTGCGTTTAAAACGCTCTTGTTCAACGGGATCCTCAGGCACGACAAATTCGTCGTCGTCGAGGCTTGCCTCGTCTCCGGAGGGAGGCATGTAATTATCATCCTCTACCTCTTCGTCTGCCGCTCTCTCACGAGGGCTGGCTTCTCCGTCCTCCTGTGCTGAATCTTGCTGGAGGGGGTTGTCTTCGGCACTGTCTGGGCTATTATTATCTCCGGTGCGGGAATCTCCATTCTTACTGTGGCGGGATTTAGAGCGGCGCCGCTGACGCCGGCGCTTGGTCTGTTTCTTGGAGGGGTCGTCCTCCACTGTTCCCTCGCCATTCCCATCCTTTGGGATATCCACCATGTATATGTCGTATGACGAGGTGACTTTCCAGTGCCCAGTAGGTGCTGGTTCTTGGTCGTCTCCGGCATCGCCGTCCATACCGTCGATGTCCTCGGAGTCGAAGTCTAGCATGTCGGTTAGATCATCGACAGTGGCTACTAGGTGGGTGGTGGGTGGGCCTTGAATTTCTTCGTCGTCCGCATCCCAACCGTCCTGATCGCAGTCCGGCTAGGGCTCTCCTGATAATGAGAGATTCTTCATCGAACTCAGGATGTCGCCGAAGGGTGAGTGTTGAAAGATGTCTGCAGCAGTGAACTCCATGATCGGCGGCCAATTGTATTCGATTGAAGGGGGCACGGGAGGTTCGGAGTCCGGCGAGGAGTCCGGCACCTCGGAGTCCCTACGTCCTGCTTGATTAATATTGATGATGTGGGTATTACAAGAGTAGATCTACCACGAGATCAAGGAGGCTAAACCCTAGAAGCTAGCCTATGGTATGATTGTTGTTCTGTCCTACGGACTAAAACCCTCCGGTTTATATAGACACCGGAGAGGGCTAGGGTTACACAGAGTCAGTTACAATGGTAGGAGATCTACATATTCGTATCGCCAAGCTTGCCTTCGACGCCAAGGAAAGTCCCATCCGGACACAAGACGAAGTCTTCAATCTTGTATCTTCATAGTCTTGGAGTCCGGCCAATGATGATAGTTTGGCTATCCGGACACCCCCTAGTCCAGGACTCCCCCAGTAGCCCCTGAACCAGGCTTCAATGACGACGAGTCTGGCGCGCATATTGTCTTCGGCATTGCAAGGTGGGTTTCTCCTCTGAATAATTCATAGAAGATTGTGAACACCAGGATAGTGTTCGGCTCTGCAAAATAAATTCCACATACCACCGTAGAGAGAATAATATTTACACAAGTTCAATCTGCTGACGTATTTTGTGGCATGACGTCACACCACAACCAAGCCTTTACTCGAATTGTTTTTATTACACCACCTCAGCGCGTTTAGCGAAGCGGTTTCCTTGGCACGTCTTGTCGAAGCAGAGATCGTGTTCCCCTTATTCCGGGATTCCCTCAATACGGACGTGGGTAACCCAACCGCGCCATTGATTACGGCGCTTGGGAGATAAGCGAGTTTTACCAGGCCGGTGGGGACGCATAGTTTCGTCCGCCCATATAAGGGGATAAAGATCCACCCTTTTACCTACGCCTTTTTCCTCCTTTGCTTATCCATCTCCGTGAACTCGAGCTCCAGCGCCCAAGTCTGCACATCTCACCTCAACCTTCTCCAACTATGTTCGGAGCGGGAGGCAAGTGGATGGCCTCCTCCATTACGGAGGGGCACATCAAGAAGCTGCACAGCGCCGGATATCTGTCCAGCGACATCGCGCACCGGCTCCCCGACGAGGGGCAGCTCATACCCACCCCCGGGCCCCATGAGAGGGTGGTATTCCTTCCCCATTTCCTCCGCGGACTGGGCTTCCCACTCCACCCCTTTGTCCGGGGGCTCATGTTCTACTACGGCCTGGATTTCCATGATCTGGCCCTGAATTTCATCCTCAACATCTCGGCGTTTGTCGTCGTGTGCGAGGCCTTCCTCTGCATCCAACCCCACTTCGGCTTGTGGCTCAAGACCTTCAGTATCAAGCCGAAGGTTGTGAAGGGCAGCCAAGCGGAGTGCGGAGGTGCCATGGTGGGCAAGATGCCCAACGTTACTTGGATCGAGGGCACCTTCGTGGAAACCATCAAGGGGTGGCAATCGGGGTGGTTCTACATCACCGAGCCGCGTGACCCTGAATGGGCAGCGGCCCCCGAATTCAGATCTGGCATCCCCATATGGCTCACCTCCTGGAAAGAGTGGCCTAACATGGGGCGATTCGGAGGAGCTGACCGGACTCCAAGCCTGCGTCCAAAAGCTAGTGAATAAGAAGCTCAAGCTTGTCAACGTAGTCCAGGTCATGCTCATCCGCCGGATTCTCCCGTGCCAACAATGGGACTTCAATATGTGGGAGTTTGATTCGGCGCAACACCAGACTTTGAACATGCTCTTCGACACTACGTACGAAGAGGCCTGGAGGGTGCTGTTTAAGGGCGCCGAGGCTCCCGCATCCGCAACCGAAGATCGCGGATTCAGCTCGCAGCATCCGGCTAGCGAGGTAAGCGATTTTACCCTTTACGGGACACTTGTTTTCCATAGTTTGACTCTATGCGGGATCTAAACTCCCTCTCCTTTGACAGGACTGGCTGAAGAAGGCCAAGCAGACTAACTATCCGGCCCCTTTGCCAAAAGACCCAGCGGACGCCTACTTAACGAGGCTGCTAGTTCCGGCACCCCACGTGGTGCCGGAGAAGAAGGCCAAGAAGAAGGCCACGGGGACTCGAAAGAGTTCCCGTCTTCAGGTGTCATCGGACTCATCGTCCGATGACTCAGAGGCGGACTCCTCCCATGAGGACGAGGAGGAGAAGAAAGAGGCCTCTCCCCCAGCGGGGGGAGGGAAGAAAAGGAAGGCCTCCCCAACGAGGGAGGCCGAAGGGTCCAAGAAGGGAAGGACTCTTCCCCCGGACTGTTCCGCCAACGCCGGTGACGACGACGAGGATTGGCCTTCAAGGGCCAAGCCCCTGGCGAGATTGTAAGTGTCCGGACTCCCGAATAACTTCATGATTTTTCTTTTCGCCACATGGTGTCTTTCTAATGCCGCATACAACCCTGCAGTCCGCCCAAGGACGATCTTCCTGCTTCGTCGAGCGGGTCCTTGGGTGCGTCGGATGTGGATAGTTCATCGCTTCCGACCGCCTCCACCCCCACGACGCCGACGATGCCGAGGTGGGATCCCAGAGAGGGACCCACCCGGAGGAGGAGGCCCCGGAGGTGCCACATGGCAACCTCCCGGACTTCGTACCGGACTCCGCACCAGAACGTGCAGTGGTTCCGGAGTCCGGCGGGCGGCCCCTAAGTAAGAAGGGCAAGACCGTGACGCCGGCGGCCTCCGTCCAACCGGAGGCGCCGGATAGCTTGCTGGAGGCGCTCAATGGCGCCTCCATCAAAGTGGAACACCGCACAGTCATGAGTGCGGTGATTCAAAAGGTTCAGCTCGCCAAAAGCGGGCTGACCGAAGCCTGCAGCAGCCTTCTAACAGGCTTTGAGGTAAGAATTTTAATATATGTAAAATGGTACCGCATAGACAGTAGCCCCTGATGCTCAGTTCGGTGTTCGGAAAGAAAAGCCGGACCGGGGATCTAAAAAGATATACGCAGGAGTCATAAAAAATATGTCAATATGGGATTGCAGGCTGCGCTGCTGACCTCTGCCGCACTGACTGCAGAGGTCAATGCTTTGAAGCAAAGCCACGAGCGGTCCAAGAATGAGCTCGGCCGTGCCAAGAAGCAGCTCGAGGACAAGGAAGGTGAGTAACACCTTATTAAAGTTGTACCTTACAGAAAAGGATTTGGTTGCAAGAAGAATGACAAGGATAACATGGGTATTGCAGGGGCCACGAACGAGGTGGCGACCCTGAAGGAGGCGGTGTCCACGGCCAAGCGTAATGCGGCCGCGGAGCGCACCGAGCGAGAGAAGCAGGAGGCGCGGGTGGCGGAGGTACAGCAAGAGCTCCAGGTTCTCGTGGAAAAACATGAGAGTTTGGAGCGCGACTTTAAGACTCGAGAGTCCGAGCTTGCATCTGCTCTTGAGAGTGCCAAAGCCGCTAAGGCCGAAGCCCACAAGGCCCTCCAGTAAATCGAGGCGTTGAAGAAAATAGCGGCGGGTAAGGCATTTTTCATGCAAAGCAAACATGTGAATGTGAATTACCTATTACTTACCCGAATTCGGAGCTCTCCAGGAGCGTTCGCAGATCTGCCCCGCAGCATGTCCGATGCTGCCGCTTTCTACAGGGCCGAGGAGGGGAGCTCGACGGAGAAAGTCTTCTGGTCTCAGTATGCTGAGGCCGGACATCCAGTGCCCCTTAGCGACCAGCTGAAGCAGCTGGTCGAGCTCCACAAGGTGGCCGAACAGGCCATGAAGGGCCTCGTAGTTCGGCTGTGGCCCAAGGAGGCCATGCCTGGGAGCTACTTCGGTCTGGTGCGGCGGCTGGTGGATGCTTGTCCATGGGTTGAAGTCATCAAGCACTCCGCCTGTGTTGAAGGTGCCCGTCGGGCCCTTGCCCGTGCAAAGGTGCAATGGGGCAAGATGGATGCTGAGAAGCTTGTGACGGACGCGCCGCCGCCGGGCAAGGAGTATCGCATGCCCGAGATGTATTATAAGAGTGTCCTGAAGGGTGCCCGCATTATTGCGGGTGAGTGCTCCAAAGATGTAACATTTGAGTAGACTCGCATTTTGTTATCCTGTGCACTGAAAACTTTGTTCATATGCGCTAAGCAATGTTTATTAATTTAAAATATTACCTTCTGTGCGGCCGTTTATCAAATTTGAGAGATGGCAAGTCGTCGGCTTCAGCCCCCATGCCACGAGTGCTGGGGTGTTCAGGATAAATTTAAGCACTCTTGTTCCCATTTTTGGGTCCATCTAGGGAGGCGCTCAACACAACGAACGAGGCAACCGGACTAATAATGCTTGAACACTCTCACTTAGCCATAGAATTCTATAATTTTAAATTTCGGCGAAGCCCCTAGTGTTCGGAAGGCCGAATTCGGGGCGCTATCCACGCCTGGGCCGGACAAAGCCGGTTCCTCGCTCTAAGCGGCATAAGTCTTTAGGGACTTGAAAAAAAACTCTCGAACAGCGACCGGCTCTCGCCCCATCATGACGGTCAGTTTTAGCTTTCTCCACTGAGGCGCTCGCCCAGTTCAACTGGTGTGCAATCGCAGTGGTTCTCCCAGTGCTACCTTAGCCGATACAACGGAACGTAAGGTACCAAAACATGGAGCCGGGCAAACCCAACTATTGACCCAAGACATGATTCGGAGCCGATGCATATAATGCTATATGTTCGGGGTGCCGCACTTGTGAAAGTGTTCGGACTTATCACACCATAATGTGGGGAACTTAAGCCCCTGGTGTATTTAGGCGTACCAAAGGGTACGGATGCAACATGTTGTAATGAACATGTGTATAAGAAAGGAATGCAATTATAAGCAAAAGGTGCTGCATTGTTTTATTCAAGAAATACTGCTATGAATGCAGAACAATACAAATAGTGCGGTAAGCAAGGGATGGGACTATTAAACATGTCCCCCTCCAGGGGTAGGCTGCGGAATGGTGTATAAAACAGATTTAATGCTCGTAATGGAGACCACCTGGATATTCGTCGTAGCCTTTTTCCTTCCCTGGCTGTTGCATCGTGAGTTCGGCAGGTCTACTACCGGACAGGGCCTCTGATGAACGGAGTCCTGTAGGTAAAAAAAGAAGAAAAAGGAAAAAAAAGAATGACACACTTGAGAGCCCCTGGTGTGGTTAAGCCGCATTCTGGGCCTATCGTGGTCGTGCCCCTCCCCCTATGCCCATGGTATCTCCAGAGCGTAATGATGTACGCGAAGGACCAGTCTTGCAATTTTGCAGGGGCTGGGGTTGGGGCCGCATTGCTACGCGTGCTCGGAACGTGCTAGGTGGTCTTGTTGTAGGTTACTTCGGGCGCGTTTAGCTATGTCCAGTCGCTTAACGGCCGGACTCGAGAATTGCCTTAAGAGGCTGCACTGTACTTCTGCCGCGAGAGCCGCTATATGTTCCTCCGTTCGGAGAGAGCGTTTAGTGTTTCCGTTGACCGTGATGACTCCTCGAGGGCCTGTCATCTTGAGCTTGAGGTATGCGTAGTGCGGCACCGCGTTGAACTTTGCAAACACGGTCCGTCCGAGCAGAGCATGATAGTCGCTGCGGAACAGAACTATGTCGAAGATTAACTCCTCGCTTCAGAAGTTATCCGGGGATCCGAAGACCACTTCCAGTGTAACTGAGCCTGTACAATTGGCCTCTACACCTGGTATGACGCCTTTGAAGGTCGTCTTCGTGGGTTTAATCCTTGAGGGGTCTATGCCCATCTTGCACACTGTATCCTGATAAAGCAGGTTCAGGCTGCTGCCGCCGTCCATCAGGACTCTGGTGAGGTGAAATCCATCGACGATTGGGTCTAAAACCAATGCGGCGAATCCGCCATGGCGGATGCTGGTGGGGTGGTCCCTTCGATCAAAAGTGATCGGGCAGGAGGACCACGGGTTGAACTTCGGGGCGACTGGCTCCATCGCGTATACGTCCCTGAGTGCATGCTTCCACTCCCTCTTGGGTATGTGGGTTGCGTATATCATGTTCACCGTCCGCACTTGTGGGGGAAACCCTTCTGTCCTCTATTGTTCGGCGGTCGAGTCTCTTCCTCGTCATCGCTATGCAGCCCCTTGTCGTTGTTTTCGGCAATTAGCTTGCCTGCCTGCTTGAATACCCAACAGTCCCTGTTGGTGTGGTTAGCTGGCTTTTCGAGGGTGCCGTGTATCTGGCACGAGCGGTCAAGTATTCGGTCCAAATTGGACGGGCCCGGAGTAGTTCTTTTGAATGGCTTTTTCCGCTGACCGGGTTTGGAGCCTCTGAATCCGGCATTGACTACCGTATCCTCATTATTGTTGCCGTTAATGTGGCGTTTGTTCTTGTTGCGACACGACCTGCCATTGCGCTCCTTGGTATCCGGACTGCCAAAATTTTTGCTGAGGTTGTTGCTGCAGGCTAGCCAGTTGTCCTCTCCCGCGCAGAAGCGGGTCATGAGTGATGTGGGGGCTGCCATGGATTTCAGCTTTTCCTGTCCTAGGTGCCGGGCAAGCCACTCATCGCAGATGTTATGTTTGAAGGCCGCGAGAGCCTCCGCATCCAGACAGTCGACGATTTGATTTTTCTTAGTTAAGAACCGTGTCCAGAATTGTCTGGCTGATTCGTTTGACTGCTGAATTATATGGCTTAGGTCGTCAGCGTGTGGTGGTCGCACGTACGTGCCCTGGAAGTTATCAAGGAATGCGGCTTCCAGGTCCTCCCAACACCCAATTGATTCTGCTGGCAAGCTGTTAAGCCAATGCCGAGCTGGTCCTTTAAGCTTGAGTGGGAGGTATTTGATGGCGTGAAGATCATCATCGCGGGCCATATGGATATGAAGGAGATAGTCTTCGATCCAAACTGCGGGGTCTGTTGTGCCATCATAGGATTCAATATTCACGGGTTTAAACCCTTCGGGGATTTGATGATCCATTACTTCATCTGTGAAGCATAGTGGGTGTGCGGCGCCTCTGTATTGGGCTATATCACGACGAAGCTCAAACGAGCTTTGTCTATTGTGTTCGGCCCGGCCGGACTTGCTGTGTCCGGCGCGACGGTTGTCGTCACGTATCATGGGGCGCCCACGCGATCCGTAGATCGATCTTGATTGTCTTTCCTTATCCTCCAATATATCTCGCAAGTCCGGAGCGTTCCCCTGTGGCTTTGTGCTTTTCGAGCGATGCCAGGGTACGGTTCTAGCGGAGGGCCTAGAGGCCTCCCTGTCGCGGCCACGAGGTGGTCGGTCAGCCGTATTGTGTGCTGGTGATGCAGGTTTATATGCTTCCTCCTCTAATCGGGGGAGCAGCTTGCGTTTGGGGTAGCTTTTGGAGTGGCGTTTGAGCTCATGCTCTTCGGCCGCAAGGACTTCAGTCCATCTGTCGACTAGCCGATCTTGATCAGCTCTAAGTTGTTGCTGCTTTTTCTTGAGGCTGTTTGCCGTGGCCATAAGCCTGCATTTAAAACGCTCTTGTTCGACGGGATCCTCAGGCATGACAAATTCGTCGTCGTCGAGGCTTGCCTCGTCTCCGGAGGGAGGCATGTAATTATCATCCTCTACCTCTTCGTCTGCCGCTCTCTCACGAGGGCTGGCTTCTCCGTCCTCTTGTGCTGAATCTTGCTGGAGGGGGTTGTCTTCGGCACTGTCTGGGCTATTATTATCTCCGGTGCGGGAATCTCCATTCTTGCTGTGGCGGGATTTAGAGCGGCGCCGCTGACGCCGGCGCTTGGTCTGTTTCTTGGAGGGGTCGTCCTCCACTGTTCCCTCGCCATTCCCATCCTTTGGGATATCCACCATGTATATGTCGTATGATGAGGTGACTTTCCAGTGCCCAGTAGGTGCTGGTTCTTGGTTGTCTCCGGCATCGTCGTCCATACCGTCGATGTCCTCGGAGTCGAAGTCTAGCATGTCGGTTAGATCATCGACAGTGGCTACTAGGTGGGTGGTGGGTGGGCCTTGAATTTCTTCGTCGTCCGCATCCCAACCGTCCTGATCGCAGTCCGGCCAGGGCTCTCCTGATAACGAGAGATTCTTCATCGAACTCAGGATGTCGCCGAAGGGTGAGTGTTGAAAGATGTCTGCAGCAGTGAACTCCATGATCGGCGGCCAATTGTATTCGATTGAAGGGGGCGCGGGAGGTTCGGAGTCCGGCGAGGAGTCCGGCACCTCGGAGTCACGGGCTTCACAAGGGACAAGGTTAGTGTTTGGCTCCATCGCCGTAGAGGTTGCAGCCCCCGAGGCGGTGTCTAGCCACCCATCCTCGATCTGTGCAGCCGGCTCCGAATCGAGGGTCGGAGCGGGCTCGTGTGCGGCCTCCAAGGCACTGTCCGGCTGCAGAGCTAAATCATGCCCATCATGACAGTGCGGCGCGCTCGGCTGTGACTCGAATCCATCGAAGATCAAGTCTCCACGGATGTCAGCCGTGAAGTTCAGACTTCCAAATCTGACCTGACGACCAGGGGCGTAGCTTTCGATCTGCTCCAGATGGCCAAGCGAATTGGCCCGCAGTGCAAAGCCGCCGAATACGAAGATCTATCCGGGGAGAAAAGTCTCACCCTGGACTACGTCATTGTTGATGATCGAAGGAGCCATCAAGCCTATCGGTGACGACACAGAGGAACTCTCAATGAAAGCACCAATGTCGGTGTCAAAACCGACGGATCTTGGGTAGGGGGTCCCGAACTGTGCGTCTAGGCGGATGGTGACAGGAGACAAGGGAGACGATGTTTTACCCAGGTTCAGGTCCTCTTGATGGAGGTAAAACCCTACGTCCTGCTTGATTAATATTGATGATGTGGGTATTAGAAGAGTAGATCTACCACGAGATCAAGGAGGCTAAACCCTAGAAGCTAGCCTATGGTATGATTGTTGTTCTGTCCTACGGACTAAAACCCTCCGGTTTATATAGACACCGGAGAGGGCTAGGGTTACACAGAGTCGGTTACAATGGTAGGAGATCTACATATCCGTATCGCCAAGCTTGCCTTCCACGCCAAGGAAAGTCCCATCCGGACACGGGACGAAGTCTTCAATCTTGTATCTTCATAGTCTTGGAGTCCGGCCGATGATGATAGTTCTGCTATCCGGACACCCCCTAGTCCAGGACTCCCTCAATAGGGAACATCTTTCATTTTCTCTCTATCTTCTGCCGTGGTCGGGCATTGAGTCTGACTCAACTTCACACCTTGTAATACAGGCAAGAACCCTTTCTTTGCCTGATCCATTTTGAACCTTTTCAAAACTTTATCAAGGTATGTGCTTTGTGAAAGTCCAATTAAGCGTCTTGATCTATCTCTATAGATCTTGATGCCCAATATGTAAGCAGCTTCACCGAGGTCTTTCATTGAAAAACTTTTATTCAAGTATCCCTTTATGCTATCCAGAAATGCTATATCATTTCCAATTAACAATATGTCATCTACATATAATATCAGAAATGCTACAGAGCTCCCACTCACTTTCTTGTAAATACAGGCTTCTCCAAAAGTCTGTATAAAACCATATGCTTTGATCACACTATCAAAGTGTTTATTCCAACTCCGAGATGCTTGCACTAGTCCATAAATGGAACGTTGGAGCTTGCACACTTTGTTAGCACTTTTTGGATCAACTAAACCTTCCGGTTGCATCATATACAACTCTTCTTCCAGAAATCCATTCAGGAATGCAATTTTGACATCCATTTGCCAAATTTCATAATCATAAAATGCGACAATTGCTAACATGATTCGGACAGACTTAAGCATCGCTATGGGTGAGAAAGTCTCATTGTAGTCAACTCCTTGAACTTGTCAAAAACCTTTTGCAACAAGTCTCATCGTAGTCAACCTGTTTATCACACTAGAGTTTACCACCAGCTGCAACTGAAACAGATACTGGCTTGATTGCTTTTACATTGCTCAGAATGGAGAGCCATTTGTTATTGATGAACGAATGGGTACTACCAGAATCAACCAAAAACTGCATAAAGGTGCCTTGCATCTGCATAGACAACTTAAAAGACATGGTGGTAGGTCCCTGTTCACAGGCAGCCGCTGAAATAAGCATGATATTATCTAAATCACTATCGGTGTTGTCAGGAGAAGTTGTAATTGAGCCCTGGAGTTGCTCAATTAACTCTTGCACTACATGTAACTGCACTGTCGGTTTGCATTGATGATCCTTAGACCACTTCTATCCACAAATGAAACACAAGCCTTTGGCCTTCCTGTAGTTTCTCAGGTTAACCCACTTCTCATCAGTAGTGTTGTGTTTAGAGCTGTCATGATTCCTCCTGTCCTCAGTGCTGCGTGTTCTGGGGCCAGTGGTAATTACATGAGCAGTGATTCTCTTACTATTGCCCAGCAACTGCAGTCCCGTGCTCTCTCCCAATTCCTCATGCAGGAGAGCCAACTCATATGTTGTATCCAGGTCCTGGGGTTTCTGCATTGCGATAGTCATTCGCACCCCGGGTTTAAGGCCATCCACGAATCTGGTAGTGTAATGGAGTGCATCTGGGTTGTCCTCATATGCTGTCAACTGATCATAGAGTTCGGCGAACTACTCCACATATTCTTCCACACTGCCGGTCTTTGATATTCTGAACATTTTCCTTAGCAAGTTCTGATGCTGATTCCTTCCGAACCTGTTCTGCAGAACTTGACAAAATTCGGTCCAATTCAGATGAGAGAATCGTCTCTGTATAGATTCCAGCCAACGGGCAGCAGCACCTTCGAACTGTGAAGTTTCATAATAAACCCATCGGCCATTGGGAGTGCCCCACATCCTGAAATAGTCCTTGCATCTAGCCTGCCATAATCTAGGATTGGTTCCATCAAATCTAGGCAGGTCAACTCGCGGACCTGAATGGAATTGCTCAACTGCTTCCCCAACGGCGAATTCCCTGGGTGACTGGCTGTCACGTGGGGATTGGAGATCTCGCAGCCCTCGCGCTGGTGGTGGCACATACAACGGTTGCCCCTTCCCTCTCTGGATCCGGTCCCGGGCGGTGAACTCCGACGAGAAACCTTCCTGGCCTGATGCCGCATCATGAACCCCAGACGAGCTCTCTGGTCTCTAATCCCCTTCCAATTTGTCAAGTCGGTCCATCTCCTGGCGGATCTGCTCCATATCCAGGTTGATCTCTGAGCGGACGCCATCGATCCGGGTGGAGATCAGGCCATCCAGGGTGCGGGTAGTGTCCTGCAGCAACTTGGTCATGGATTTGAGCAGGTCATCGTCATGTACCTTGAAATGGTGGTCGAGGTCGTCGGAAATCGAAGATTTGACGATTTCGTGGATGTTCCTCCCTTCCGCCGAGAGCTTGTCCATGGCTCCTCCCGATGGCGGAGACGAAGACGGGTAGCGTGCGGGTGGCAGGGAATCTCCAGGATCTGAACGGCTCTGATACCAGATGTAAGCGCTGGCCGGATTTCACCGGAATTCGGCCATAGCCATGAATATTCCTCCCATCCTCCCTCATAGCGAAATACAATAGTCAGGCCGAAGCCACCAGTTCAATCCCGAATCTCAACCACACACACACGCGCGCGCGCGCCAATAAGAAGGCTATTGTTACACCCTGTCAACGGGACCAGTCTGGGCCTGCAAGCCACTGGGGAAGGTTACGGTGACGATTGGGCCGGGCCTTCGGCCCATGAGCCAGAGCTGTAAACCTTTGAGCCTTGACTTGATCACCCTCGACACCAGTCACAGTGCTCGAGCTACTGACAAGAGGGCACGACAAGACTACTGGGGAGGCTCTACGGGGTCCTGGCGAGTCCTAGAGCATGGTGGCGAGCTCGGGTGAGCACAACATCGACAAGGACGACGATGATGAGCTCCGTTGCGGAGTGGGCTTCGGGCGGCGATGGCAACGGCGGCTACGGTGATGGATCCGCGCGGGGGAGCGAGGGGAGAGACGTGGTGGCTCACCGGGAGCCGTAGGGAAGTGGTAGTGTGCTCGGGGAGGCGCGGAGCATCCGGAATCAATGGCGATAGACGGCGGTGATTCGAGGAAGGAGAAGAAGATGGCGGCGGCATGGAGGCTTCCCAGCTCGTTCCGTTCGGCGTAGTCGACGTAGTCGATGTCCGGGAGCCGTTCGGGCACGTCGGCGGGGCAATCGGGGCACGGTGGCCGCGGGATCGAGCGTCGCGACGGCGAGCTCTCGGGCAAGCTCGCAGCGGGAGCGATAGAGAGAGCGAGGGGGGAAAGTGGGGGTAGCTAGGGTTTCCAGGGGGTCGAGGGTGGCCTTAGCCGCGCGGGGGCTCGGCGGATGGTCGCCGCGTGGCCATCCGCGACCTGGACGAGCGCCCGGCGGCCACCGAGCTCGGATGAGCAGTAGGAGGAAGGAGGGGACTCCAGGTGGGCTGGGACGCAACTGTAGCTAGTAGGCCTAAGTGCACAGTAGAACTTAGGCCCCTTTTTATTTTCTTATTTCTGTTTTCGGTTTTTCTTTTGTGTTTGCAAAAAGTTTATCACCTAAATGATTTTTATAAGATAAGGGAGCTAGCTCATAAATTTCAGTGCAATATATCCTAGCACCAAAAACTAGTTTGGGTAAAATAGTATTTCAAAATTAAATTTAGATTAATTTTAAGGTTATTAATTTTTGTTGTTAGCCATTGTTTCAGGTTATTAGTGTCACTTAATTAATCCATAAAATGTAGGTTACTATTTTATAACCGCCTCTGAATTATTTTCCATTTAATGAACATTTTAGTTTCTGATTTGAACAACTTTTATTTTCCACTTTGAATTTAATTGAAGTTTGAATTAGGAGTTTGAAAAGCTATGTGATGCAAATGATGATTAGACACTATTAAATTTGCTGACATGGCATTAACTAAGGGTGATCACTATAGTGTGATACTGGGGACGTTACAGCGGCGTCCTGGCGGCAGCGGCTAGGTTAGGAGCGCGACGGCGATGCTCGAAGTAGGCGAAGAACACTGACAGCGTGACGAAGACCGGCGCGGATGGTGGCGTTCCCGCGCCAAGGGAGGCGGCGCGACGCATACCACAGAAAGTCGACGCGCAGGGACGGCGAAGTGGACCGCGGGCCGCGGCACTACGACCCAAAGGGGCGACGCAGCAGCGGCGGGCAGGTCGGGGCGGCGGCAGGGACCGCGGGCCACGGCGCTACGGCCCGATGGGGCGGTGCAACGGTGGAGCACGGGTCGGTGCAACCGCGGGGACGGCCTCGGGACGGCGGCTGGGACCGCGTATCGCGGCACTACGGCCCGTAGGGGCGACGCAGCGACGATGCGCGAGTCGATGCAGCCGCGAGGTGAACCACGGGGCGGTGGCGCGCGCGAGGTCGGGGACGCCGCTTGGTGGAGGCGGGATGGCGGCGGAGTCCGAGATGAGGCCGGTGACGACGGACGGTGTGGGACATCATGCAGACGAGCTTGTCAGCACCGGCACCCGGGCTGCCAAAGCAGCGCCGGCGCCCGGGCAGCGAGACCCAAGCGACCAACGGAGCAGCGATGCCCGAGTTAAGGCAGCCGACGAGCCTAACGCAGCCGTCCCGACGCAGCCGAGGACGAGGCCGACGAGCTAGACCGCCGGGCCGTCGTGCAAACGCGGCGGAGGCGGGTGGCGTGGATCGATTGGCAGGCCGACGCGCGAGCGGCGGCTATGATTTGCCGCCGCATGGCGCGAGGCCGCCGGGTGTAGGCGATGCAAGTGTCTCGGTCGGAGCAGGGCGGTGACGGCCGGCGCAGGGCGACGGGCGGGTCGGCGCGTGGACGACGGCCTTGAGGGCTACCTGTCGCGCGAGGCCGCCGGGTCGGTGAAGTAGCCGGCCGGTCGAGCCGGTGTCGGAGTAGAGGCGCGGGGTGTCGACGGCGGCGGCGGGCGACGCAAACCGATCAAGCATAGATCAAACAATAAAAAAAAACGCCGATCAAAACGACCGGCGTGAGAGCGAAAAAAACCCGGAGCAATGGCTCGGCAAGAAGACTCTCTAGGGCAGCCGGCCAACACGGCCGGCGGACGAACCCTAGGTACGGGCGGCGCGGCCCTAGGCGGCGGTCATGGAGGCCGACCGCCCCGGGGGCGGCGGTCGGGTGCGGAAGCGGTGACGGCTAGGGTTTAGGATCGAGATAAGGCTGATACCTGTTAGAAATGAGAGAGATTTGGTGGAATAGTTTGTTGTATTGTTTGAGCCTCGTGGGCATATATATAGGAGTACAATGATCTATTTGAAGTATAAGATAAGGCAGAACAAATTCTAGTTTATCTTGTCTTTTTTAATAATCATGATACTCAACAGATATCAAGTTGGCAACTCTGGGCCTCTCCTCATTTTCGTTTGTGCACGTTCATCGGCAATGTAATGCTTTGGCTCATGTTTTAGCTAGGTCTTGTTTCGTGTTTCTTTAACTTTGCTCCCGAGTGTATTCAGGAGACTTTGTATGACTTCGCAAAGCCACCGGCGCTACCGTGTTCGCTCGGTGAAGGGTAGCTGTACATCGACCCTCCCAGCACGAGGTCCTCAAAATCTGAAGGATAGTTTTGAAGGGTGGTGTTCTGTTCCTTTTATTTTTGCTGGGCTGGTTCACACCAGGAAAGCCTCGATTCCCCCGGGCGTCATGCCGGCGTCCCGACGGCGCACGGCGGCGGAGTTCCAAGGGAACGGCAGCCTAATGCCGCCGTCGGCGCACGTCATCGCTTCTCCCCGCGGCGGTGGCGCGCCCAACCGGGAGGAGCACGCGAACGGCGGCGGCCCGGCGCTCCGAGGAGCAAAGCCAAGAGGCGGCGGCAGCGTATTCTCAGCCAGTAAGGTCACCGGCAGGAGGCGGCCGGCGGGGCGCACGCCACTATGGCGACTCGGCATCTTTGCCTCCCTCGCATTGAATCTCGCCGCACTCGCGCTCCTACGCCACCAGTACATGGTCAGCTACCCGAACCATCCCGGTGTCGTCTCTCCAGGTCAGCAACACCGCGCCTGCGCCCCGCAGCCGGGCACCAGCGGCGCGGCGGCGAGAGCGCCGTCGACCGGGAAGCCGGCAGTGACTTCCGACTCTGTTATTAATCTGGACCAGTAAGCCCCCGTTCCTTCAATTTTTCTCTGTAGTAAATTTCTGCATTGAAATATCTCCAATTTGAAAAGCCGGCGAGGAGTGGCGGAGCATGTCCTTGTTCAGTGTCAGACAATGTCATAGAGGCCATCTCATTCTACAAACGCGTTTGACTGACTTTTCGTTCTGTCGCTGCAGCGGGGACCCGACCATGTTTGAGGCCTTCTGGAGGGAGACCGGCGACGCGGCGGAGCTCGTCATCCCGGGGTGGCAAACGATGAGCTACTTCTCCGACGTCAGTAACGTGTGCTGGTTCATGGTGCCTGATTTCGATCAGCAGGTGCGCCGCCTCCACCGCACGGTCGGCAACGCCGCCGTGGACGGCTACCACGTCCTCGTCGGCACCGGCTCCACGCAGCTCCTCATGGCGGCGCTCTACGCCCTGTCGCCGGCGGATGCCGTCGAGCCCACCAGCGTCGTCTCCACGGCGCCCTACTACTCGGTAAGTGCGATATTACAAAAAACAGTTTCCACTCAAGTTCAGACCGTTAGTCGCTCCCTAAGTTTACATAAAAAGTCACTCTTGATCTGACCATGGATCATGGATGCAGTGGTATCCTGCCGTGACCGACTTCCTCCGGTCCGGGCTGTTCTGCTGGGCCGGCGACGCAAACTCGTTCGTCGGCGACGCCTACATCGAGCTGGTGTGCTCCCCGAACAGCCCCGACGGCGCCATCCGCGACGCCGTGCTGGGCTCCAGTGGCGCCGGGAAGGCCGTCCATGACCTTGCCTACTACTGGCCGCAGTACACCCCAATCACTCGACGGGCCGACCATGACATCATGCTCTTCACCATGTCAAAGAGCACCGGGCACGCCGGCACGAGGATCGGGTACGTGTCGCTCGCCGCAACTTCACCGAACGTTACTCTGAAGTCTGAACTGCCCAACCTGAAACGAAAAGCGATGCTTCTGCAGGTGGGCATTGGTGAAGGACCGGGAGGTGGCGCGGAGGATGACCAAGTTCGTGGAGCTCAACACCGTCAGCGTGTCCAAGGACTCGCAGCTGCGCGCCGCCAAGGTGCTCAGGGCGGTCTCCGACGGGTACGATTACGACGGCGGCGCCTCGGCCTCGCGTCACCGGCTGTTCGACTTCGGGCGGCGCAAGATGGTGGAGCGCTGGAGGATGCTGCGCGAGGCCGCCGCCGCGTCCGGCATCTTCAGCCTGCCCGAGGAGACCTCCGGCCTCTGCAACTTCGCCAACGAGACGGCCGCCAATAACCATGGTACGTAGTACGCTCACACCATGGCCTAAAGTCTCGCGTGCTCTCAGCTCTCAGTCACCCACCTCGCGCCATTGTTTGATCTCTTTCTGCAGCGTTCGCGTGGCTGCGGTGCGACAGGGAGGACGTGGAGAACTGCGCGGGGTTCCTCCGCGGCCACAAGATCCTGACAAGGAGCGGGGACCAGTTCGGCGCGGATCCGAGGTACGTCCGGGTCAGCATGCTCGACAGGGACGACGCCTACGACATCTTCATCGGGCGCCTCGCCTCGCTCAAATGACAAATGAAGACCGACGGCAGCGCGTGAAGGCTTCATTCGTCACGCCGGTGCTGAGTGGAAACCTCTTATTAGGCTGGTCATAGTGAGGAGTAACTTAGACTAGTAACATGCATATGTTACTAGTCTATGTTACTACCTCTATAGTGGATAGTAACATATATGTAGTGTCATGCATCACCTCGTTTATTACTTTGTAGACTCATTTTGCATTGGGAACCGCTATGTGATGGTAACATATTATGTTACTCTATTTGCATCTCTCTTCATTAATTACTTGACACATCATTTTTTTTTGCTTATGTGGCATGTATGTTACTACCTATGTTACTCCCACTATGACCAGCCTTACCCGTGCCGCTCTACAGATGGTTCTCCGACCAATAGTATCTCTGTATTCAACACATTTCTTCATTTAAGTCACTGTATTTCACCAGCTGGATCCCACCCACGTGATTTGACCAGCTGGACCTACCTACGCGATTTCAGTCATGTCCCTCGCTTTACACACTAGCAAGTGTGCACGCGCAACGCATGTTTAACGTCTTGACTAATATTACAACCGGATATGAGAATTAATATGCATAGAAAAATATTTTTATTTTCCAACCGGGCTCTCAACCCCTTTCCATTAATTTCGCAATCAACGGAAATACATCAGTCTGTATCCAGATGTTCTTAGTGCCCAAACCACTACAACTAACAGGATGAAAGATATAAGCTTTTTTGAGATCAAATGAAGCTGAAAGGGGAGAGCGAGCTGGCGCACCATCAGGAAACCCACCGCAGGATGATCCTGGAACGGACCACCCGCCATGGGACGAAAACCTGATGACACTCACAAACCGCAGCCCAAAAACGACAGGAGAGGAAATCCCAGGATGAGGCAAGTTAAACAACATCTGCGACTAGGCTAACCGTAACCAGAAGACATAAAACCAGCGGGCATCAAACCCCAGTGGGAGGCGGCAAGCAAAAGGACCGAGCGCTGAGCACTGCTAACCAATCTGGATCCCTTCTCTGTCACCCAAAAGGGATCTGCCTCGAGGGAGGGACCTGTCCGCCAGCGCAGCAGCCGCGTGAGCCAACCTCTTCACTCCAGCCTGGAGCTTCGCCCTTTCTTCTTCCTTTAGCAAACCTGCCCAGTACAGCAAAAACGAGCATGCAGTGAAAACAGCCTCAAGAGGAGAACGAACAATATGATTATCAAATGTGACTTTATTGCGGAGGGTCCAAATCCCCCAGCATATTGCAGCAATAATCATCATGTAAAACTGTTTCCCATCCGGAAAGAACTTATAAAGCCAAGTTAAGCTTTGCCACAGAGAGCGAGGGCAACATGAAACCCCGGCCGTCATGCCCAACACCCCCCAAACCGACCGAGCAAGCGAACAGGTAAAGAACAAATGATTTGCTGTCTCGACTTCATTACAGAAGGAGCACACAGGATTTCCCGGCCAGTTTCTAATGCGCATATTATCACGAGTGAGAACTGCGTTCTGAAACAGCTGCCAAAGAAAAATCTTAATTTTCAGCGGAATAGGTGCTTTCCATACCATCCTATAGTTAGGACCTGAAAGATTTCTTTCCAACCATACATATACGGATTTAGTAGTAAACTTCCCTTTACTATCAAAATCCCACAAGATTCTATCTCGGGAGTCATTCAACGACAGTTTCTTAGCCTCCATAACCATCCAAGCCCACTGCTCACCCAACACCCCAACCAGTCTACGTCTAAAGCCCAGCTCATAGTTGTTAGTCGCCCAAGATGCAACCGTGCATTCCTGCTCCTGGCAAATACCAAATAGATCAGGAAAGTGATCTTTCAACGCAATATTCTCAGCCCACGGATCATACCAGACCCTAGCCAGGTTTGCACTTTCGATTTTAACTTTTCTTCCTGCCATATAAGAATCCTTGACCTTCATAATTGCTTTCCAGCAAGGAGAGTCCGAAAAGCGGCTCCGAATGGTAGCCACTGTTTTGTTCCTGAAGTATCTAACTCTTACAATACGCTGCCATAGCCCATCACTTGTTTCTAACTTCCACCACCACTTAACAAGTAGGGCAATATTTTGTTTATGAAGATCTTTAATCCCTAATCCCCCAATCCTTTTCGATCGACATATCCTCGTCCACTTAACCATATGGTATCCATGTTTCTTATTTTTCCTCCTCCAAAAGAAACGTCTGCGATGTTTATCCAGCTTCTCAATAAAGGTCTTATTAAAAAGGAACATTGACATGAGGAAAGAGGGAATTCCATCCAAACTGGACCCTAGCAACGTTAGTCTAGCTCCAGAAGATGCTGCATATGCTACCCAGGCATCAAGTTTTTTGATCATTTTTCCGTCAAGGAAATCTAGATCCGCATTCTTGAGGGTAGAATAAGTAACAGGGACTCCCAGATATTTCATGGGAAGTGTGCCCACTTGACACCCAAACATGTTGGCATACACCAAATCAGTATCATTATCCCCCCCGATACTAAATATTTCACTCTTCTCAAAATTGATCTTAAGCCCAGACATAAGTTCGAAGAGATAAAGCAAGAGCTTGATATTCACAGCTTTGTCAATATCATGCTCAAAACAAAGTACTGTGTCATCCGCGTATTGCAGGATGCAAACCCCATTCTCAATAAGATCAGCAGCTAAACCTTTAATGAGGCCATTTTTTTGTGCTGTAAGTACCATTTTGGTCAGATAGTCAGCCGCAATATTAAACAGGAAAGGGGAGTGAGGATCCCCCTGCCTCACCCCCTTAGCACTTTGGATGTAAGGTCCCACTTCATCATTGATCTTGACACTAACTGTGCCATTCTTCAGTATTTGCGAGACCCACCCACACCACTTAGAATTAAACCCACGTTTCCTATGACAGTCAAGCAAAAAGTCCCAATTGACTTTGTCATATGCTTTTTCAAAGTCAAGTTTCAAAACCACTCCCACCTGCCTTCTGAAATGAGTATAATGCAAAATTTCATGGAGAGATAGGATTCCATCCAGTATGTGTCTCCCCTTAATAAAAGCATTCTGGTGAATACTAAACAGCTTGTGTGCATATTTGCTAGCTCTAATATCCATGGCTTTTGTAAGTAGTTTGTAGGGGCAGCGCAATAGACAAATGGGTCTATATTGTTGGATCCTACTAGCATCAGTTGACTTAGGCAACAAGGTTATGATGCCATAGTTAAGTCGTTGTACATCTAGCTTGCCATCATGAAACCAATCAAATAAGCATAGAAGGTCTTGGGCTACTACCTCCCAGCAGTGTTGATAGAATTCTATAGGAATATCATCTGGACCAGGGGCACGGTTAGAATTCATGCTAAACAAAGCTTTCTTGATTTCTTCTAACGAAAAAGGTCGAGTTAATTCCTCATTGTCACCAGGAGTAATCATCTCATCCTGAGACCATAGAGCAGCATCTATCTGACATAAGTTGCCAGGAGCTGGACCAAATAAGGATTTATAGTATTCAGTAGCATGGACCAGAAGGTTTTTAGTGCCCTCAATAATAGTGGACCCACACTCCAGGGAGATCATGGAGTTTTTCCTACGACGGCCATTGGCTACTTTATGGAAGAAACCAGTGTTATTGTCTCCTTTCAGAAGCCACCTCTCATTAGAGAATTGATGCCAGTGTAGCTCTTCTTCCACATACATCTTATTAAGCTCCACTAGAATATCCAACTTCCTAGTGTAGGCATCCCCACATAAACCATCAGTCTCTTCCAGTTTTTCAAGCTCCTGCAACTCGAGCTTGATAATTTTTCTCCTGATCTTATTGTGACCAAACAAATTAGATCCCCAGCCCTTAAAAAACTTCTTAATCCTCTTAAGTTTAATATTCAAGGAGTCAATGGGGTTTGAAGTGTATACAGGCCTCGACCAGATCTCAGAAACCAGAGGGAAGAATTCTGGATTACTGAGCCAAGCATTATCAAATTTAAAACACCTGCTACCTGGTGTTCTAGAGGAGGCACTCCCACCATCCACTAACAAAGGGTTGTGATCTGATATATCCTTGACCAACTTATGTACAGAAGCAAGAGGGTATAGATCCTCCCACTCAGGAGACATGAGAACTCTATCTAGCTTTTCCAAAGTTGGGATTTCTTATTTATTTGACCAGGTGTAACACCCACCAGTCATATAAATCTCTCTCAACCCAAGTAGATGAATAACAGAATTAAACACCTTCGAGAAGTGGGACATAGATGTTTTTTTTGTTCTTCTCCCCACCATGCCGAGTGATATTAAAATCTCCCCCAACTAGATAAGGAATATTACTGCTGTGACACATAGATGATAGTTCAGCAATGAATTCAGGCTTCTGTTCATCATGTGCAGCACCATACACAGTCATCAAGGCCCAGCTACAATTTTTGTTCTTATCGAACAGGTTCAGCTGCAGGATATATTTACCACACTTAGTCGTAAGGATATCAAATTTTTCCTTGTTAAGCCCACAAAGAATGCCACCAGATTTCCCCCTTGAAGGGATCCATTCCCAATGAAACTTCTGATAAGGGTCAATTTGCCTAAAGAAAGCAGGAGTATACGACTTCTTCATAGTTTCCTGAAGTCCAATAAAATCCAATTCATTGGCACTTATCATGTCAATGAGGCAGGTGGACATGCCTTTTTTACCCACTCCCCTACAATTCCAAAAAAACCCTTTCATTTATACCGATCGGGTTTATCTCTCACTTTGGTAGGTCTGCCAGGTTCCATAGCAGCCTTACCCACCCCCTTTTTCTGTTGACTTCTAGTCATAGGCCCGCTGGATTTATTGGGAGATAAAACCACCACCGATTTCTTACGGTGATACTTCTTTTTCTTGTTTTTAGATTGAACCAGGATGAATGGTTCTTCAATATCTCCACTATCATCGTCCCATGTTAAAGAGAGGGGCACATCATTGCCAAACCCATCACTGACAGTTATTTTTTGTGAATTACTATCAATGTTTTTATCCTGCAACAGACATCTAGAAAGTTCTAATTCACGTAAAATATCAACAGTAGCAAAGTCATCATCAGGTATTTGTACCCCCATCAAAGATGCACGCAGTATAATGGCAGAGTCAGATAAAGCATGAAATTGATATTTTGAGCTGGGCATATTCGTACCTTCCAAATTGCGCTTCTTCATTCTGTTGGTGGCCACATCTCCCACCTTCTCCAACTTCTGCTTCTGTCTGCGCGAGATATCTTCTCCCTGACTCATGCAGTCATGAATTGGGGATCCAGAGGGAGATTCAACTGTATAGACACTGCAGTTTTCTCCTCCTTCCATGAAACCCTCTTCGAGAGGCACAATGTGAGGCAGGGAGGGCCAAACCACATAGTCTGACAAGGGAGGAAAAGCATTCCCATAAGTATTCACATCGTGACACATAAACAGAGGTGAGGGTGGAACAGGAGTAATCATTCCCCAAGCACCTTGATGCACACTGATCTCATTACTGGGAGATTCAGTCATCTCTTCCACTTTCAAATCCTTAGAGACATTCTCACATGATTTTTTATCAGATTGAGATCCACAATAAGACATTTTTTCAGCCGCATGTTCTCTGGCCATAGTCTCAATCAGAAGCTCTGTGTTGTTACCTTCCTCACTCTCATCTTCTTCTTCACTCTCAGCCACTGCCGGAAGCCTCTGCATACCCTTACCATAGTTCTGAGAGGAAACATTACCAGTCATGGATGTATTCGTCTCCCCCTGCCCCATGGAAGAAGCAGGATATGAGTCCATCCTTGCTTTCTTGGGGAAGGAAGGAGATGCACTGCTATCCACAGCAGTATAGGACTGACTTTTCTCAGCACCCACAGTCACAACTTTTTCAACTTCATAGAAAAAATCATAATACTGTTCTCCCAGCATTCCTTCAGCTGAAGGGGGAATTTTCTCAACCTCTCTACAACCGAGAAGGATTCTAGCATAGTCAGGTTTATGAACGGTCGATTCATCAACTTCTAAAGTAATCCCAACTAGAGCTCCAGCATAAGCTATATGTTCAGTGCATCTTTTCTCTATGGGAATGTTGTGAACCCTAACCCATGCTTTCTCCATAATGCCTTTGGCTCCAATAGAAGCAGTCCAAGGAGTAATACATACAACAATGTTCCCTTCCTTCAGAGGCAAGCGTTTTCCATAACAACATGCCCTTTCTACTTCACTAGCATTAGGGAATCGCATCACATACTGAGCAGGGCCAATAGAGCGGGCCGTACAGCGCCATTTCTTTTTCCCAGGTTTTTTGGCAAATATAGCATTAAATTCCTGCTCAATGTCTTTAACAGTAGCATCACCCTCCACTATAGTAATCACCACATTATTAGTTTTCTCTGCACTATGTTTAGCAGCACACATATCAGGAATATAGAAGAATCCCTGACCAGGCGACTGAAACCCACACATGAGAGGAATGCATTCCCAAGGCCTCAGAACTTGGCAAAGCTGAGCCATATGACCTAATCTGTTGCATTTTTCACAGCGAATAGTAGGACAGCGAGGAGTGAAATGACCTGGGAGGGAACAGTTGATGCAGATCTCGGCATTGCCCTTGGTCGTTGCTTGCCCAGGTGCAGGATGCGGAGGCGGCTCCTTGGAGCCCGCCGTCTTCTCCTTGGTCGCGCCGCTCATGGCACGCGCAGCAGCTTCCCATCTGTCTCCAACTTCACCATCACCAGATCTCGAATCTCCCGACGTCGCCGGTGGCGGATCTGGCCGCTGCCACACCATGTGTCGAGACTGATTTGGTAGCGGAGCCCTTCGCCCACCTCCGAACCCTCCGCGCGCTGTGTTGTCGCGCCAACCACCAGATCTCCCCCCGCCCCGATCTCCCATCGAGGCGCGCGGCGCACCCCCCGCCTGCTCCGCCGCAGTCACGTGGGCGAAGGATCAGTCGTCACCGCCAGCCTTGCCCCGCCACCAGCCAAAGGAATCAGGGAGGAGAGGATTGGGGAAGGAAACCCTAGGGCGCTCCCATAGATGCTTGAAGAGAGGCGCGAGGTGTGCGTCTCGCGTAGTGGAGGTAGGTGGGGGAAATGAGGCGACTCCCCTCGCCCCCTCCGCTCTAGAAGGCGCCACGCTCGGCCTGGTGTTGGGCCCCGCCTGTCGGTCGGGTGGCCATGAAGGGGCTCCCACGCGTCCCGCCGCCATTAGCAGGCGGTTGGTGAGGTGCGGGGCCATCCCGACCCGGTCCGCGTCCGCCTGAATCTCCACATGCCCCCCGTGTACCGCACCATGGATCGTGCCATGTGTCGCACCCACTGGAGACGCGCTCACCGCCGGGGATCGCTCCCTTATCCTCGCAAAATGACACGACATCGAGATAATGTCACCAATGTCTATGAATTCCCCTGCACGGAGGAAACGCGCATCCACTATGACTCCGCGGTCATCCACCAGATTAAGCCGGAGAGCATCACGCCGGAGAATCAACTCGCCATCATGGAACGTGAGCGAGCGGTGCTGCAGATCGGCGTCGTAAGATATGCGCCATCTCTCGTCCCGTGCGTCGCCCTGTGTGTCGTGCGAGCACGAAGCCATCTGAAGGGGGAATTTTCTCAACCTGTTTGGTGATGGTTGGCTGTTTAAATTTTGGTTCTCCAGTAGAATGAGTTTTATAGCACCAAACTTTTTATCAATCGACTATAATTTAAATGAGTTTTAGAAAATGCTATATTTTAGCAATATACATTATAGTAGAGACACAACTAATTATATTAGATATCTTAATATGCTTACACAATTCTAAACGTGTCAGTACTTAAATGCATGTCTGGACTATTATAGATTATATTTGAAGGTGCGAGGAAAAATTCTATAATCAAGTGAAAAGTTAACCCAATTTCAAGAACCTATATAAAAGTTATAAGACATAAAAGCACCCCATGCGAATGCCATAATGAGTCGGTACTTAGATGTAGCTTATCATTGTGCGTGCAACACAGAATCTCAAACCTCAACAGGCAAGACAAAATCTCACCTCCGGGTGAAAATCTTGACCCTATCACTGCATTTTCTCCGAGGTACAGAGGAAAACCGGGTCATTAAGAGACAATTGCTGTCCTTTGTCATCCTATCGGTGAGAAAGCCATGAGCTAGTGACTAATAAAAATAATAATGGAAAAACATGTGCTCATGGAACTCGAATCCTTTTTATCATGTCAGCTGGACCAGAGATCACACATAAGCAAGAAATCACGGACAGTCAGTACTGCAATCACCAGAATGTCACCACCTACCGGTAGCACATACAGATGGACAACAAAGTACGCACAACCTAGCGTGTCATTATGTTTGTTCATATGCCTATCCTTGATACTCTCAACTGTAGTTCCCACATTCCCCCTAGCGCTCCTCCCCTAGCAAGTCCCGCCTCCCCCGCCGGCGGCCACTCCGGCCCCGGCGTCCACCCCCGCTTCCGCCGATGGCCACCCAGGCCCCGGCGCCCTCTGCCTTCTCTGGCGGCCACCCGGGCCCCGGCGCTTCCGGCGTCTCCTTCTGCGGCTCTCGCTCAGGAGCTGTTTCTCCATGGCTTTGGGTTCGGCCAGCCCTGCTTCGGTGTCGTCGAGGCTGCAACCCATCGTCTCCGACCTGGGGCTGTCAGGCTAGTCTGGTTCTGCGGGCGCGTCCATCGGTGCGGGGGGTGCGTTGGCTCGAGCAATCGATGGCCCCGCTGCGGGCTCTTCCGCGCCATGGCCGGGGCCGTCCCGCAAGGCTCTCTGGCGCAAAAGGAAAGCGCTTTGGAAGCAGGCGGCGGCGGGTGGAGCCCGGTCGCGCTCGCCGGCGTCGTCCCAGGAGAGGAGAGAGATCCTGGCGGATTTGTTTGGCCTTTGCTTCACGTGCTTCAGGGAGGGTCACCGCCGGGAAGATTGCAACTTTCCACCGCTGTGCATCCGGTGTGGTCTGGAGGGTCACATTTCTTCGGAGTGCAAGCGGCCGAGGAGTCCAAGGCCGGAAGAAGATCTTCGGCGGGCTGCTGTTGCCAAGGTTGCATGTGCTTCGCAACCGTCGATGCAGGCCGGACTCGCGAACAGGCTGTCGCCGGCGACTAGGCAGACCGCTCCTTCGGAGAGGTCCTCGCCAGTGCTAGTCGACACCGCACCTTTGGGGTTCGGGCAGGCATCGATTGCAGCTGTCGCTTCTGATGACATCTCGTGCTCCGTGGGATGCCAGAGATGGAGGATCTCGAGCAACATTTGAGGCTGGCGGTGGTGGCATACGTGGGCGGCACTCGGCTCACGGTGTCGTGCCGGGAGGCGGCGGAAGGAGTGTCGACGACCCTGCGTATTCCCCTCCATCGATTCTTTGTCCACAAGTTCCACCCCGAGGACTTCCTGGTGGTTTTCGCTACGCCAGAGCTGCGCAATAAGCCATTGGCGGTAGGCACCGTTGAGTATGGCTTCTTCAAGTTGTTCATCAAACCGTGGCTCAAGAAAGCGCAAGCGGTGACGAGAGTGATGCGTACTCAAGTTGACCTCATGATCGAGGGGATTCCATCGCATGCGTGGATGACCGAGACGGCGGCCGAGCTCCTTGGCTCGTTGTGTCTGGTGGAGAGTTTGGCTCCGGAGACGGAAATCGTGAAGACCTCTCCCTCTTCAAGCTCTGTGCCCGGTGTGGATCCTGATGAAGTGTCGGTGGCCAAGCGGCTATGGGTGTCGGAGCCGGAGGAGAACGGAGGACCGGCAGCGAGGTTGCCGACGTCACGTGCTTTGCTGGAGTATAAGACGCTCATTCACATTGGGAGACTACGCGAGCACGAGGGTTCAGAGTGCTAGTTGAGGCCTCCTAGTTCCGATGGTAGCGGGCAGAGTGGCTTACCGGGGAACTTCGAGGACATCTCGGGTCGGGGAGAATGGCGCGTCTTGCCGTGGTCGAGGGGTGCATGTGATCACCGCGGTGGGGTGCCGGATAGTGCTGCGCACGGCGGCACCTACAGGCAGGCTCTGTTGGGGCGCATCGGGCCGTCAGTGTGGAGGATACCGCCGATGGCTCGTGGAAAGGAGTTGTCGGCGAGCGCACCCGTGGTCACCACAGCTTCTGTGACAAGGACAAGCTAGGAAGGAGTGGCGGCTGCAGCCCAAGTCTCGCCGGTGGTGCAGTTAGCCACAGAAGATCCGCGCAGGTGCAGTGGGACCCCATCACGCCAGGAGGCTACGGTGGCCATCATATCGCAGGTTCCGTTGGGCCCGGGTAGCCAGGCTTTTGACCAAGTGGAGAGAAGGGACTAGGCTCCCACCAATGCCAGCTCGCAACAGACGATGGATAACGTGATTCGTGCGGATCCCAAGAAGGATGATCAAGCTCAGAATAAGACGTGCCAGGAGGCGGCTTTGGGGGATTCAAATCCCGCCATCCCCACTACAAAAAAGACACATCCGTGACATTTTGGGCCGAACGAAAAAATTTCTGTCATACTTATGACACTTCTATGACGATAATTGTGACAAAAACCGGTATCATCATAGATGTGGTGGGCTCCTACTTCTATGACAAAAAATCATGACAGAAAATGGGCTTTTCATCCTGGGCGGGCCGGAAATGCACCTGCATGACATTCTTTGGGCCGTCCATGACGGAAAAAACCATGGTAGAAGCGAGGGCAAGGAAAATATCAGGGAGTTCCCGGTTACGATGGGTGGTCGGGGGCCGAACGATGCGCGTTTCTCTCATGCCGTACGCGCGTGGGTGCGAGGTGTTGGGCTCTAACTGAACCCAAGAGAGGCGTCGCCTAACTGAACCCGAGCAATTACACTGCAGGCTATGCGTTACTGAACCCGAGCGATCGAGTGATTCCTTCGCTACTGCTACTAACTGAAGCCGATCGATGTTGCCTCTGGATGAACAGTGAACGTTGTTGAGGGGTTTGGATGAACAGTGAGTGTTGCTGGGGGGGTTTGGATGAACAGTTCCCGGTGGGGGTGGATGAACAGGACCCCGTGGTTGCCTCTGGATGAACAGGAACCCGATCGATCGAGTCGGTTGGGGCTGGATGAACAGGACCCCGTGGAGGGCTGGATGAACAGGATGACCCCGTGGAGGGCTGGTTGAACAGTAGCTCGTGGAGGGCTGGATGAACAGTAGCCCGTGGAGAGGGCTGGTTGAAAAGTAGTCAGTGGAGTAGCGCGCGGTGGAGGCTGGATGAACAGTCGCATGTGGAGGCTGGAGGAGGTCGACGGTGGATGAACAGTAGTCCGTGGAGGCTGGAGGAGGTCGACGGTGGAGATGAACAGTATCCCGTGGAGTCCCGTTTTGCGGTACGCCACACCCCTCCCAATGAACAGGACCCCCGTTTCGACCGTATTGCTGCAACACAAGTCCGTTTTCTCCATTTTGTGGTACGCCACACCCCTCCCGATCAACAGGACCCCGTTTCGATTGTAGGAGGTCCAACACAAGTCCATTTCCTCCGTTTTGCGGTACGTCAGACCCATCCCGATGAACATGATCCTGTTTCGAACATAGCCGGTCGAACACAAGGCCGTTTCCTCCGTTGTGCAGTATGCCAGGCCTCGTTTCCATCGGCTATTCCGTCCAAGACCTCTTGATAAACACGACGACGCATTCCGTTCCGACCCAGCCGGTTGGCTCCCCATGAACACGACGACGATGTTATTTCTCTGTTCCGACCCAGCCATGTACACGAGTCCTGGCTGTACGTATGCGCGAGTAGGTGTTCGAGACCACGCCCGTACGTACGTGGTCGTATTTCCTTTCTTGCACCCTGGCCGATGTACGTACATGTACATGCTACATGCGCGCCTCTACTACGATACGTGCGCGTCTACATCGACCAGTATGTATGTACACGTTCGCGACCAGAATGACAACGCTACGTACGCTTCAACCAGGTGGGTCCCAACTGTCAGGCACTTCCTTGCGTGCGAAGATGTAGCTGGTGGGTCCCAGCAGTCAGGGGGCGAATCATTTTTTTTGCCCGGACGCACTTCCTTGCGTGCAAAGATGTAGCTGGTGTGTCCCAGTAGTCAGGAGGGAAACGGGTTTTTCACGAAATACGATGGCCCGTCCGGTGGGTCCCCGCTGTCAGGTGGAGAAATAATTATTTTGCGCGTAATAAGGAGGCACTTCCTTGCGGCCGCCGTGGACCCAGCTGTTAGCCTCTCCACATACAGTACTCTTCCGATGGAAGTCGTTCCTTAACCATGTTGACCACGATGCGCCGAGAGCACCAGGGTGGTGGACGACGGCGAGGCCTAGGAAGGGGACGACACAGAGCCGGGGAAGACGCGGCAGTGGAAGCCCACACGAAGAGGAGTACGAGGGTTCGCTGGTTCGGCTGCGGTGTGAGGCTGCCATCGCCGCAGGGCCTGGCGAGCGATGGGAATAGTAGGGGGCAGTGAGGCCTCCACGGTAGCACAACTGGCCACGGGAGGCAAGAGCATGCGCCACGACCGGCGCTGCTTTCGGCGGCTGGAGCAAGAAGACCAGAGGTTGAAGAAGCACTACGGCCGTTGGATGGACATCGTACGGTCACTGGAGCTAGAATCATTCATATTGACTAAGTTGACAAAGCCCTCCGTCCCTGTCAAATTAGTAGGCCCACAAGTCAGCCTCCCACCAAGGAGGGTCCCAGCAAGCAGGGGGAGTATTCATTTTTTTGTGCGTAATAAGGAGGCACTTCCGGTGGGTCCGAGCTGACAGAGGGGGAACGTTTTTTTTGCGAAATACGGTGGCCTGTCCGGTGGGTCCCAGCATTCAGGGGGGAAACGTTTTTTCGCAAAATGCGGTGGCTCGTTCGGTGGGTCCCTGCTGTCAGGTGGAGGAATAATTATTTTGCGCGTAATAAGGAGGCATGTCCTTGCGGCTGCTGTGGACCCAGCTATCAGCCTCTCCATGTACAGTACTCTTCCGATGGAAGTCGGTCGTTGACCACATTGACCACGCCGCACCGAGAACACCACGGCGGTGGACGACGGCGAGGCCTAGGAAGGGGACGATGCAGAGCCGGGGAAGACGCGGCAGTGGATGCCCACACAGAGAGGAGTACGAGGGTTCATTGGTTCGGTGCAGTGTGAGGCTGCCGTCGCCGCGGAATAATAGGGGGTGTGGGTGAGTGGAGGGATGGCCTGGCCAACGGTGGGAGTAGTAGGGGGCGGTGAGGCCTCTGCCGCAGCACAACCTGCCACGGGAGGCAGGAGCAGGTGGCACGACTGGCGCTGCTTTGGGCGGTTGGAGCGAGAAGACCAAAGGTTTAAGAAGCACTACGGCCGTTGGATGGACATCGTACGGTCACTGCAGATAGAATCGTTTATATTGACTAAGTTGACAAAGCCCTTGGTACGCATCAACTTAGTAGGCCCATAGTTCAGCCTCCGAAACAATGTGCCTCAGATGTCAGGGGGGAATCATTTTTTGGGCGGCCGAAACTAGAATATCCGAGATTGAAGAAGAAGCACGACATCCGTTGGATAGACATCCAATGGCTACTGCTGCTAGAACCGTGTGTTGACTATAATAAGTTAACAAAGCCTTGTATACGCGTCAACTTCTTTTTTTAGGGGACGCGTCAACTTAGTAGGCCCACAAGTGTGTGACAGAGAACTTATAGCCCATTTGTGATTTGTAAGAATGTACAACCCATTTTTGAATTCTAATGAAATTTACTACAACCCATTTACAGTTTGTTAAAAGTACAACCCATTTTCTAGCTAGGACAACGATTAATAATTTCAACCAACTGTTCAAGACAGAATTCAATAAAATCTCCCACATTTTGATGCGATCCGAAATATTTTTATCCCGAAATTTCTAGCCAGATTAAATATAAATGTGTATTACGTAAAATCCAACAAAACATTGCGTACGCAACAATTAAAAATTAAGATTTTCAAAATCTATAAATAATATTTTATAAATTAATTTCGTGTTTGGTGCATTTTTTTATAGTTACTGTCCAGTTTTTATAATTATATCCCATTTATTATTTTTTAAAGCCCATTTTCCTGTTAAGCCTAATGCATCCCTCATAGGAAAGATTTGCAGCCCAGCGGGGCGGAGAATAACAAGTTGACCTTGTCTGGGTATTCCTCAAAAAGACATATAGCTGGGCTACCATTTTCATCTTGAAAAAAATTAATATCTGGGCTGGATATCTGGTCTGGGCTAGACGGGCCATAGCCCGCCCAGTTAATACCCTGCTCTCCTCTGAACAACAACGAAAACATCGCCAAGAAAAACTCTGCAGTGCTCACGGCTCAAAAACACAAATACTGCTCGAGCTGCTTGGTCCCAGCCATCGTCCGCACCTTATGCAATTCTCTCGTTTATATTGACTGCATAGGTTGACAATGGTGTGGGACCGTGATGTCAGGAAACCAGGAGGAAGCAAAAAAATATAGTTGTACATAATAAGGAGGCACTTGCGTACGTACGGCTATGGCCCTAGTGGGTCCCTACTGTCATCCAGTCAAAATAACGTCATCTCCTGAATCCTCATGTTCGTTGACCATGTTAACAATGCTCGACGCCACGGCAAGCGCAACAACTCGAAGGACGACAGAGAGGGCCTCGCGGGCCCTACGGATGGTCTGATACAGCACCCGCTGCTCATTCAGGAAGCTAGGATCATCGGACACCTATGAGCACCTTCGTGAGACTAAGACAGCATGAAACGGTAAGGCCGCGCTTGGAGCTCTGGTTTATTTCACACCTCTATTAAGACATAAGTGTAATTTACTCGTCATCGGAAACAACGTGTAAAATACAGACGTAACGAAACCGAGGTCCCGAGGTCTGTAAGTAAAACCGGCAGGTTACGCGTGTAATTTGAGAGATTAGTGTATATTTTACTAGTCAAAATCGACCAACCAAGCGCTTCGCCCGAGACCATCTGCTTTTATTTACAAGCGTCAGTTCTACAAGCGGTTTTGGTTGGAAAATGATGATCCAATCACGGCCTGAGATGATGAGTTGGTCGGAAGATCATATGGTTTCATGTCTAACCTACCCGACTTGTCGTATAGGCTATGAATGAAACATAAGACAATGAACTTCTTAAGAACGGAAACAACAGAAGAGGATGATCTTCTTAACAAGCAAATCACTGGCATTAGATTGACATGCAAAACAATACAAAGCATTATTCTCAGGAGGCACAGTGAACAGCTCGTGATGCCGCATGCCACAACATTCCAAGCTCAACTTTGCAATCAAACACAAGGCCTGACATTACATAGACAATATTCAGAACAAACTCTTAACACATGAATATCTCAGCAGAGTAACTATTTACTTCTAAACTGAACACAGGAATAGGAAAAAACGATCGACGCTGCTCACAGCAAAGGGAGTCCCACTCAAAAATATCAAATGCATGTCTTCTGGCTAACATCAATGAGCAAATTTTGACAAGGTTTTCCAATTCCAATATACTAAACTAATGTATTCTTGCTAACATCAATGATTAAACTTTGGCAAGCTTTTCCCATTCAAAATATGTAATGCCTATGATCGTGGAGTCCTGTCATGGCTTCTTGTATTTGTTTGGGCACTTTTTGCCTAGTGCACTCCACGTGTTGTAGAGTTGCCTATGCTCTCTGCAGACTAGTCATGTCACTAGCGTCTACTAATACTCTGTAAAGCTTCTTGGTCATTCCTTCTGTAATGTAGCGCAAACAGTGACTGCTTCTTTCTGCAAAGTGGAACGACCAACTGGACCCAGTAATGCATCAGTTTGACTTGGACACATTGGCTCCTTTTGTGCAGTTCAACTAAAATCAAAGTCGGAATAAAACCGAGCTTTAATTTTGATATCCTTGTAAGCAACAATAGGTATAAGGAAAACAATTACTAAGAAATAACGGTTGATGACTTGTACTCCCAGAAGAAAAGCATCTACTGATCTACCTTATCTTAATGGGAAACAAAGCAGGAGAGTAGCAATTCTCCATCAGTGTGATTCATTCATATTGACTGAGACATTATCTTAACAATGCCTTATTTCAACATGTATAAAGAACAACAAAGCAGAAAAGTACCATTCCTAAAATAATGCGACTGATTCATTTTTAACAGAGACATTATCTTAACAATACCTTGGTTAAACATGTAGAAAGAACTACAAAGCAGGATAGTACCATTCCTAAAACAATGCGACTGTTTCGTTTTAATTGAGGCAAAAAAGGAATCAATTACTGGCCAATAAAGGAGGATGAAACATGCGGCCACAAAAATTGTTAATCCCACCAATCACTGACAAGTGTTGCAGTTTTGAACTAAGATTCAGTAGTTAATTAATTCCGAGAGTGGCATTGCTTAATTTTACCAGCGGTATTAGATTAACAAAAAGCATAAACAGTTCCAGGGGAGAGTGGGCGCAACAACAACATGTGCTTCCATCTACTTATAAAGGGGGTGATGCAGAGTTTTGTTGTAACAAAGAAACAAGCATCATGTCTGGGTTGGAACAATTTTTGCTCACTTGATGGTAAAAGACAATGGTTCAATAGCTTCAATTCAACATTTATCCAAAACAGTACCAATACAAGTAGCACAACATCTCAAAGCACACTGCACCATCATGTGGATGAAAGTCGGCACTGACCATTCTTGACCAAGACTTGAAACAGCTCGGGAGGATGATTTGAACGAAATCCCAACACATATATGAACCGATCTCCTTTTGTGCAGTTCCACCAAAATTAAGCAAAGTCGCCGGTGTGACATTCAAGTTGAACTGCACAAAACACTCTTAAAACAAAAGTGTTTCGTATAGAGAAGTAAAATGTCGCAATAGCAACAAGTTGAATAGATATCCTTATTTAAAAGAGGCAAAACAGGAATCAATTACTGGCTAATAAAGGAGGATGAAACATGCGGCCACAAAAATGGTAATCCCGCCAATCCCTAACAAGTCTTGCACTTTTGAAATAAGATTCAGTAGTTAGTTCTAAGAGTGGCATTGCTCAATTTTACCAGTGGCATTAGATTAACGAAAAGCATAAACAGTTCCAGGGGAGAGTGGGCGCAACAACAATATCTGCTTCCATCTACTTATAAAGGTGGTGATGCAGAGTTTGTTGTAACAAAGCAACAACCATCATGTTTGGGTTGGTCCCATTTTTGTTCACTACTTAATGGGAAAAGACAGCAATACGATAGCTTCAATTCAACATTTATTTAAAACAGTACCAATACAAGTAGCACAACATCTCAAATCACACTACACAATCATGTGGATGAAGGCCTGTACTGACCTTTCATGAGAAGACCAACATAAAATACAAATCTACCAACGCAAATAGGAAATCCAATCTCGTTTTGTGCAGTTGCACTGAAATCAAGCAAAGTGTTTCGCGTAGCAAAGCAAAATGTCGCAATAGCAAGAAGTTGAATAGATACCCCTGTTTTAACAGAGGCAAAAAGGAAACAATTACTTGCCGATAAAGGAGGATGAAACAAACTGTGACAGAAAGAAGCATCTAACTTATCTTGATGGAAAACAAAGTAGGATAATAGCATTTCTAAAACGGCTGCATTGATTCATATTAACAAAGACATTCTCTTAAAACAACATTCTTTAAAAAATGTAATTTACTTTTAATAGTGGCATTGCTTCAATTTTTCGACGGCATTCTTAGATTAACAACAGCAAGATAGTTGTATGGGACATGCCTGCACCATGTGCGTCCACACGTATAAATGGGTGATGTAGAGTATGTAGCCAAGCAGCATATCTGTGTTGGTCCTATATTTGTTCTCTTTGAACCTTTTTCCTATGTGAGGGCAGCAAATCTAGTCCTGCACAAACTACCCGACCCCCCAGTTTCTTTCCCTTTTCAACAAAGAGATTGGTTCCTTACATATGTGTGTACTGGGTTACCCCCTTTTTCCCTTTTCGACCAACAAAGCAGCTGGATAGCCAGTCTATAATACTTTCCGTCCCTCCTTTCCTCATTGAACCACGTCCTAGATTCATGCTCCACCCACCGCACCCTTCTTTCCTCTTTGAACCAAGACCTAGATTCGACTACAGATCGAAAAAGATCCACATGCAGCTAGAGCAATAACGGTTTCAAAGAAACTTATACCTTAGGGTCGTCGGGATGTGGCAAGGCGTGCGGAGGGAGGCCGGATCTGCCTACACTACGTACGTCAGCGAGGAAGAAGGGGTCGGTGGCCCTCCCGCACAGGCACTGGGTGAAAGAGAACAATGCAGCCGGTAGTGGATTGCCTCCCTCGCCGAATGCGATAGAGTGAATGCTGCACCTCCTCCCCTTCCCGGTGCGACGGGATGCGGACGCCTCCTTCACCAGTTGTGGGGGGGGGGGGGAGACAAGAGGCCAACGCAATCTTGTTTAGATCTGGTGAAGAGAGGGTGAGAGATTGTGAATATAGCAAACCCTAGAAAAGGAACGCTGAGCCTCCAGTGTGTATATATATATATGTAGTGCGACGAGAGTGTGGAGAGTGCAAACCCTAACGAACAAGCGCTGAGGCTCCAGCTTATATATATACTGTAGTACAGACTGAGCTCCGGTGCCTTAACTGCACCTACTTTTGGCTGTATGACAGGTGGGCCAGCCACATTTTTGGCCCACCTGTCATAAACCCAAAGGCAGGTGCACTAAAGTCAATGAAGCTGCGTCCATATAGCAATGTTGAGGATATCACTTATCGTTATTGTCTCGGTCAGCTAGGGATTAGAGATTAATCGGAAATCGGCCGATTAATCGATTTTATCGGTCGTCTATTAATTGGATTATTTTTTTTGGAAATCTGAGGTTCCCAACACGAAAATACGCTATATTCAACACCAAAACAATTTTTGACAGAAGTGTTACCTTGATTTATAGCTTTTCAATCATTGTATAATGATAGACAAAATAGGACAATAGTAAATATTCCATAACAAGGTCCACAAAACATAAATAAACACCGTTTTTGCAAACATAGTGCTATGAATAGGTCTGATTTATCGGTAGATTCCTGATTAATTGCTTCTCAGAGTAATAAATTGGTCCAAAAGATAAACGACAAAGATAAGGCATAATCTTATCGGTCACCCCCCGACTAGCGATAAATCGGAAGATTAATCGGTGAATCGGAAGATTTCTTAAATAGTGCCATATAGTACTCTTGTATATACGATTAGTGGAGTGGTTTTCTTATTCTCTCCATAACAATCATTTTAAATTATGTAAGCATGAAACGAAACTCTTTATTTAACGTGCCAGTGAAGAAAACTACTACTCTCTCTGTTCCTAAATATTTGTCTTTCTAGAGATTTCAACAAATGACTACATACGGAGCAAAATGAGTGAATATACACTGTAAAATATATCTATATACATTCGTATGTGGTAGTCCATTTCAAACCACTTCAAAGACAAATATTGAGGAACGGAGGGAGTACTTCCGATGAACTAACAATCCACGCGTCCTGGTCGCACTTCCTGTCCTTCACGTGCGGTACGCTACCCTCCCTTAAGTGAACAACCACACATGCGCAAAATTATCGGAAACGTGTGAGAGTGTGTACAAATAAAGAATTTTAATTTCAATTGTCGGAAAGGTTTGAGAGTATGTACAGTTTGCCCTCTCTAATAATTATGGTTTGTTGTGTTCGGCCTAAACTTGGTCAAACTTTACAAAGTTTGACTTCAGTCAAATCTAATACGCGGAGTAAATAAAAATGGAGGGCTACTACATCCATCCTAGTTTTTAGTCCACACCATTTTTTAATCAAAGTTAATAACTGGACAAATAAAATTACAGGGGAGCTGGAGACAAAGTTGTGAGAAGGCTTAGAAATTAATACAAAACTTATGATCTTAGTACCAATGTCGATCCTTCTTCGAGGAAACATTTGGTTCATAGCCAATTGTGTGATAAAATTGCACCAACGTGAAAGACAACTGCGTCTCCAATGCAACCAAGGTGAACTGACGAAGGATATCATCTTTGTGTGTAACAAGCCAAGAGCACTGATGGAGGACAACTTATTTTTCATTGAAAATCGATCAGTTTCACCAGCCGATGCAACCATGAACATCGATAGCTCATCGTGGTGATGCATCATCCATTTGGCATCAAGTTTGGGTGAGGCACCTATGAAGTTTGACAAATCCTCACTGTGGTCTGTTTCTTCTCAGTAACCAAGCTTGAGGAAGGAAGAACCACGTGGCAGAGGACAGTGAGGCGGAACAACAATGGCCATCCAATTTTGGGCAGTTCCACTAAAATTGAGGAATACACGCTCGGGTATGGAGATACGCATCGCTGTTTCCAAAAATATAAAAAAGGGATATAGTGTTGTTACTTTGTTTTACAAGATTAACAATGACATCTCAATTGTCAATAAGTATTAATGAAAAGTACACTAACAAACAGAAGCATCATGATTATCTTGATGGGAACTAAACTAGGATACCCGAGAAAAAAAGCATTTCTTCATTTAACTAGTGATAGTATTAGATTAGCAGCAGCAATAGGAGCATATGGACAATGACCGCACAACCACCATGTACTTTTTGTTGAAACAACATGTATACCTCCACTGAGGCATAAATCAGGACAGCTTTTCGAGTGCATTTCCTCTATAATAGTAGGTGATGTTGCACCAGCCGACGAACCCTAGCAACTATATATGGGGAGCTAGGGAGTAGTCACATAGAAGAAAACTCGCATGCAGCGACCTGGGGAGCTGGACCAGTACAAGAAGTTATACCTTAGGTGGGCGAGATGTCGCTTAGGCGGGCGCGCGGGATCTGCCCACACGACGGCGGCGAACAAGGGCGCGGAGGACCTTCGTCCGCGCCAGTGCTGGCTCCAAGAGGACGGTGCGCACCGGCTTCCTCCATCGGTGACGGTGACAACGTCAACGCTGCACCTCCTCACCTCCCGTAGCGGACGGGATTCGGCCAAATCTATGACCACCGGTGAGGAGAGAGATAGAGTGGACACTGTCATCTTGTTTTGATATGGAGAGGGTGAGAGAGCGAGACGCGAGAAACTCTATCAAACAAGAGGCTATGAAGGAGTAAAAAAAAAATCTCCCCATAGCAGTGGTTTTAAATAGAATACACACGTTCCCAGAAAAAACAAACGAAAACTAGCGGACAATTTTTGAACGTACCAAGAAAGAAAACTCGATCAAAAACACGCCCCCGCTTCCAGGTCATGAGAGTCGTCGCGCGCACACACATAGACATAGACATGCATATCCGTGTTTACGTAAAATTCCATTTCCATCTCCATCTCCAATCATATTTGTCAAACTAGCACATTATTTACGTTGTTAATTATATATGCAAGAATATTAACGTACAACATCTCTTGTTTGCGGGCATCCGGACCACTGCCACGGCCGCTCCTGACCAACCCAAACCCTCTTCATCACCCGCGCGTGCTTCCCGCCCAAAATGTTCAGTGCCGCATTCATGCCCGGCCAGAGCGGATGCGACCACTCACTAGCACCGGCATTGAAGCGGCACGCCGTCCGAGAGAGCGTCGCCCGCGCCGCTTCCTGGTGCATGCGACTGATCCACGTTAAAAGGTCGCAATACCGGCCACAACATGCATGTAAAAAGTTCTTGGGAGTCCGTTCTACAGCTAGCTATCCTCCCCCAACTCATAAATCTCTTTCGAGTAGTGCTAGTACTCCATGGCGCGATCCACCGACAAGCATGCGGGAAAGTTATCGTATACTCGGTTTGTGGTGAGTGGCATGCCGAGCGACTGTGTGGGGTCAAGCCGTGGCGGAGGGTGAGACACAAACGCGATAGACGTGATTTAAACGTTGGTTTTGCTCGATGGCGCGATCCAACGAAATAAACGTTGGTTCCTCTCCGTTTCCATTTTTTCTCCGTAAAAACAAAAACTTTCCACTCCATTTTCATTTCTATTCCAAGGTTGCCCCATTACAACATTCCATCAAATACAAAGGAAAACTAACACACATGCTGATGCATCTCAATGATTCACAATCATAGCCAATATTTACTTCACAACTAAAGACAAAAGTTGTGAGAGCGTGTACGAAAGAAAAACTACTGATGGGGTCACTACGACTTAAACCCTAAACCCTAAATAGGATTTAATTTCCTGGCCAGGTAGAACATGTCGAAGGAAAGACGGCTGGCACACTCGGATCATACGATGCTTTTGTGCAGTTCCACTAAAATCGAGCTGAGCATCCCTAATGGCAAAGATATTGAAGGAGTGTGTTTAGATAATAGTACTTGCACTAGTTCATGTGACATAAACTCATCACAAGTAGAAGTCGGTAGAAGTTGAGAAAGATCGACATGGAGATGGAGCTACGTGGGGACCTGCGGTAGTGGAGCAAGCTGGCTCCAAAAGGAAGATGGACTACCTGGGACGTCGGGCTGTAGCTAGAAGGGCGGTTGGGACGCAGCATTGGCTCATACCATGGTGACCCCCGATTGGGACGCACCGCCTGTGGGTTTTCTCCCTCGCCAATGTTGACCGCGTCTACGCAGAACATTGTTCCCTTCCCCCAGCTGCGGGATCAGGCCGGATATGTGACCAGTGGTGTGGCCACCGTCGTTCTATGCTTGTGAAGAGAGCAACCCAAGCAAGCAGGCTTGTAGCTTAGGCTCTTACTAGTGTATATATAGTGGTTTTCTTTTTCTCTCCATATCAACCATTTTATATTGCGAACGTGTCATTGAAGAGTGAAATGATGGTTGCTTCTTCCGACTAACTTACTGTGTGATTTGACTGCTCCTTAGTGGCCCCTACACGTACTCCCCCTACGTGTATGCAATAGTCACACGTACACATGGACGCAAAAATGCGCGCGACGCCCTAATGCATGTATGTCCGAGCACACGGCGGAACACATACGGTCACACTCAAGTGCTCAACCTACACGTGCATGCACACACATACTCAGCCAGGGTGAGCTAGTGATCGTATAAACACCGGAAAATGTATATATTGAGCGCAATGAGCGTATTATGAAGTCCACTAACCGTATTTTTACAAATATACAGTGACATACACTGTATTTATCTCGTTTTAAATTAAGCCATATTAACCGGAGAGGAGGCAGTATGGACTAGCATTACTTTGTTGTGTCCCGTCAACTTGCCAAACAAGTAGAAGCTTGCATGCGGTGGCTCACAGGACAAGGAGAAACTTTTGACTAATGCAAGCTCTCCCTCACTCAGACAGTGGATGTGCAACAGTTAATTTGGTGTCAGATTGCCAGAAGCATACACTATACTAGTACTATTATTGTTCGACTTCCCGAAGAGGCGAACAGCCAAGTGCAAAGTTTACTAGTACTAGTACTACTACTATAGTCTCTAGAGGTATGTACTATACTGGTACTAGGAACCGGACGGAGGAGCATCTGCACTCTTATTATATTTTTTAAATGTGATAAAGCAATGTTCAACACATTTGGTTCTCTTCGAGGGTTCTCGCATGTGATAATGGAAGTTGATTGCATGGAACACTCGCCACAATTCTCGCTTAATTCTGGCTCATATCCTGTTACAAATAGGAGCGCTCGGTAATATTTCCTCTTTTTTTGTTATTCAGCATGTAAACAGGTCAGCAAACATTGCGGCGCATCTTTGTGCGAGCCATGCTTGCTGCACTTTGAATGTGGCCGAGAGCTGGCTTGATGAAACATCGCTTCCTACTTTTTTGCGGGGTACCTCGCTTCCTAGTGACCAGTGTCTTGGCTGATTGTCCTAAGAATGCTTATATATGAATAAAGCTCTCTCATTTACCCGCAAAAAGGATTAAGCCATATTAACCGGAAAGGAGGGAGTATGGACTAGCACTACTTTTTGGTGTGTCCCGTCAACTCGCAAAACAAGGAGAAGCTTGCAGGACAAGGTGAAGCTCGCTTATGCCTTTTGACTAATGCAACCTACCCTCGCCCAGGCGGTGGACATGCATCAGTCCATTTGGTGTCAGATTGTCAGAGGCATACACTGTACTACCCAACATGCGGAGTACCATCATTGTTCGACTTCACGAAGAGGCGAAGAGCCAAGCGCAAGGTTTAGTAGTACGAGTAGTACTACTACTAGAACCGCATGGTGGAGCATCTATACTCTTATTTTTTAATCTTTGATAAAGTACACATTTATTCCGGATAAGGGCGGAAAACGACAGCCCAACATGTAATGATGATATCGATCAACCATGCTCGGATATATCTTGGCCTCCGTGCGAGCACGTCTGTGTGTTCTCGCTCCTCGTCTCTCTCAAGGAATGGCGGGTTGGCTATTTTTCCATCAATTGAGATTGGTTTGCTTACACTTCGGTCCCACATGGCAGTGATATGCCAAGAGGAGGTGCGTTGACCGACTGGCCATACGCGTACTTGGTTTTGCACCTTCATACTACTCCTCCCTCCATCACAGTTTACAGGGCGCACTTCATTATGATGCATTTCTCTCAATGCATTCCACCACCAGAGAGACTTTAGACGCGTTTGGTTTAATGCTCAATTAATTAGGGCGTGGTAACCGCAATCAAGTCCACAATTTTCACTCGATGTACTACTACGGAGTGGAGTAAGTGCATGCATGTGTGTACCCGGGGTGGAAGCACCGCATGCATGTGTGTACGCATTATTTCCTCTAGTAATAGACATCGTGCTATAACTACCAATGCTATTTTTCAGGCTGATCGCTAGTCGCCTTGGTCCTAGAGATTTTTTCTTTTTCTGAAGTGTGCTCTATAAACAGTGACGGATGGAGTAGTATGAGCGGATTCAAAGAAGAGCGTATTGATAGTTGCTTCTTCCGAGCAACTTACAGTGGGAAAGGTGGGGTTTATGATTTGACTGCTCATTACTCACTATTAATGCGGCACAACGACCGGGCCGAGTCTCCCATGCGGTTGTGCACTACCCCCTTGGTTCTTAAATATAGTCCGGAGTATTTGTCTTTCTAGAGATTTCAACGAGTGACTACTCAAATATTTGTCTTTTTAGAGATTCGAATGGACTACTACATACAGATGTATATAGACATATTTTAGAGTGTAGATTCACTCATTTTGCTCCGTATGTAGTCACTTGTTGAAATCTCTAGAAAGACAAATATTTAGGAACGGGGAGAGTACACATACGAAGAAAAATGAGTGAATCTACACTCTAAAATATGCCCATTTGAAATTTGTAAAAAGATAAATATTTAGGAACACATGAGTATAATTTTGTGCATCGCACATGGACCCGGATGCTGAAGAGGCTTCTGGCAATGCTATCAAGCTTCCAACATTTGCTTACATAATTGACGTACTATACAAATAATTTTCCAGCGACATGAAATTGTACAATGGTGTGAGCTTTCAGCTTTTGTTTCGTGTGTCTTGCCATCGATGCTCTTTCAGAAGCAATAAAAAACTAACTTCCTTGCTAATGCATCTCAATTATTAGCAGATCAGAGCTAATATTTACATCACAACTGAAGACAAAGTTGTGAGAAGGTGTTAAATTAAAATTGATCCATGCTTTCATTGGCAGCAACGTCCCCCTAGCTCTGTCTAAATCAGCAAGGCATGTTGGGAAAAAGTAGCGGTCTGGAGCATGCAACATTCCGATCATTTTGTGCAGTTCCACTAAAATAGAGCTGAGCGTCCCTGTTCCAAAGATATTAAGTGTGACTACGATAATAGAGGACTGCTGATGAAACAATAAACACACAAATAGAAGCCGGTCACCTTTGCAGTCTCTCTTAAGACTAACTAGTTGGAGAAGATTAGGCTCGGAGTTGGATGAGGAGGATAGAGCAAAAGCAATCTCCCTTTGTGTAGTCGCACTGAAATGTAGAGACATTGCCTGTGTGACATTTTAGTACAACTGCACAAAACACTCTTAAGAAAAAAGTGATTTGTGTAGTTCACCAAAAGGTCGGAATAGCAACGAGGTGAAATGGATAGCCCTGTTTGCAAAAAAGAGGTAGAAAGGAAACAATTACTGGCCAATAATAGTTGATGACACATGCGACGACAAAAAAAGAAGCATATTCCTTGTCCTAAGGGAAGATAACAACACGGTTGTGTTTGTCTAAAACGGTGTGGGGACGAGATTGCAAGATGGAAAGTACAGCGGACGAGCTACGTTTTGGGTAAAGAACTATGGAAGATCCACATGCAGCAACGTGGGAAGACGGGCAGTGGAGCAAGGCTGGAGGGGATACCTGGAGGTCGTCAGGATGTAACTAGGTGCATGGCGGAGGGCAGAATCTGCCCATACCACGGCAGCGAGCAGGTGGCGTAGGTCCTACCGCGCCGGAGCTTGGTCAGAGAGAACAGCGTGTACCATAGATCGGGACGTGCTGCTGTTGGGGAACGTTGCAGAAAATTAAATTTTTTCCTATGGTTTCACCAAGATCCATCTATGAGTTCATCTAAGCAACGAGTCAAGGGAGAGAGTTTGCATCTACATACCACTTGTAGATCACGAGCGGAAGCTTGCCAAGGGGATGGTGATGATGGAGTCATACTCGAACGTGATTCGGATCACCGATGTCCTAGTGCTGAACGGACAGCACCTCCGCGTTCAACACACGTACGGGACGGGAGACGTCTCCTCCGTCTTGATCCAGCAAGGAGGAAGGAGAGGTTGAGGAAGGCAGCTCCAACGGCAGCACGACGGCGTGGTGCAGTTGGTGCGGCAGTATTCCGACAGGGCTTCGCCAAGCACGTACGGAGGAGGAGAGGTGTTGGGGAGGGGAGGGGCTGCGCCTTGAGTTGTGGTGTGTTGCAGCCCTCCCCTCACCCCTCTATATATAGGGGAAGGGGCAAGGGGGGGCCGGCCCTCTAGGGAAAACCCTAGGGGGGGGGGGCGGCCAAGGGGGGGGGGCTTGCCCCCCAAGCAAGGGGGGTGCGCCCCCTTTAGGGTTCCCCCCCAACCCTAGGCGCATGGGCCCAAGGGGGGGGGGCGCCAAGCCCACTAGGGGCTGGCTGCTATCCCTACGCAGCCCAAGTGGCCCCCCGGGAGGGGTGGTCCCTCCCGGTGGACCCCCGGAACCTTTCCGGTGGTCCCGGTACAATACCGGTATGACCCCGAAACTTTCCGGTGCCCGTTTAACAACTTCTCATATATAAAACTTTACCTCCGGACCATTCCGGAACTCCTCGTGACGTCCGGGATCTCATCCGGGACTCCGAACAACATTCGGTAATCACATACTTGTCTTCCTGATAACCCTAGCGTCACCGAACCTTAAGTGTGTAGACCCTACGGGTTCGGGAGACATGCAGACATGACCGAGACTCTCCGGTCAATAACCAACAGCGGGATCTGGATACCCATGTTGGCTCCCACATGCTCCTCGATGAAGTCATCGGATGAACCACGATGTCGAGGATTCGATCAAACCCCGTATACAATTCCCTTTGTCAATCGGTACGTTACTTGCCCGAGACTCGATCGTCGGTATCCCAATACCTTGTTCAGTCTCGTTACCGGCAAGTCACTTTACTCGTACCGTAATGCATGATCCCGTGGCCAACACCTTGGTCACCTTGAGCTCATTATGATGATGCATTACCGAGTGGGCCCAGAGATACCTCTCCGTCATACGGAGTGACAAATCCCAGTCTCGATCCGTGTCAACCCAATAGACACTTTCGGAGATACCTGTAGTGCACCTTTATAGTCACCCAGTTACGTTGTGACGTTTGATACACCCAAAGCATTCCTACGGTATCCAGGAGTTACACGATCTCATGGTCGAAGGAAGAGATACTTGACATTGGAAAAGCTCTAGCAAACGAACTAACCGACCTTTGTGCTATGCTTAGGATTGGGTCTTGTCCATCACATCATTCTCCTAATGATGTGATCCCGTTATCAACGACATCCAATGTCCATAGCCAGGAAACCATGACTATCTGTTGATCACAACGAGCTAGTCAACTAGAGGCTTACTAGGGACATATTGTGGTCTATGTATTCACACGTGTATTACGATTTCCGGATAATACAGTTATAGCATGAATAAAAGACTATTATCATGAACAAAGAAATATAATAATAACACTTTTATTATTGCCTCTAGGGCATATTTCCAACAGTCTCCCACTTGCACTAGAGTCACTAATCTAGTTACATTGTGATGAATCGAACACCCATAGAGTTCTGGTGTTGATCATGTTTTGCTCGCGAGAGAGGTTTAGTCAACGGATCTGCGACATTCAGATCCGTATGTACTTTGCAAATTTCTATGTCTCCATCTTGAACATTTTCACGGATGGAGTTGAAACGACGCTTGATGTGCCTGGTCTTCTTGTGAAACCTGGGCTCCTTGGCAAGGGCAATAGCTCCAGTGTTGTCACAGAAGAGTTTGATTGGCCCCGACGCATTGGGTATGACTCCTAGGTCGGTGATGAACTCCTTCACCCAAATAGCTTCATGCGCTGCCTCCGAGGCTGCCATGTACTCCGCTTCACATGTAGATCCCGCCACGACGCTCTGCTTGCAGCTGCACCAGCTTACTGCTCCACCATTCAACATATACACGTATCCGGTTTGTGACTTAGAGTCATCCAGATCTGTGTCGAAGCTAGCGTCGACGTAACCCTTTACGACGAGCTCTTCGTCACCTCCATAAACGAGAAACATGTCCTTTGTCCTTTTCAGGTACTTCAGGATATTCTTGACCGCTGTCCAGTGTTCCTTGCCGGGATTACTCTGGTATCTTGCTACCAAACTTACGGCAAGGTTTACATCAGGTCTGGTACACAGCATGGCATACATAATAGATCCTATGGCTGAAGCATAGGGGATGACACTCATCTCTTCTTTATCTTTTGCCGTGGTCGGTGACTGAGCTGAGCTCAATCTCACACCTTGTAACATAGGCAAGAACCCTTTCTTGGACTCATCCATTTTGAACTTTTTCAAAATCTTATCAAGGTATGTGCTTTGTGAAAGACCTATGAGGCGTCTCGATCTATCTCTATAGATCTTGATGCCTAATATATAAGCAGCTTCTCCAAGGTCCTTCATTGAAAAACATTTGTTCAAGTAGGCCTTAATGCTGTCCAGAAATTCTATATTATTTCCCATCAAGAGTATGTCATCCACATATAATATGAGAAATGCTACAGAGCTCCCACTCACTTTCTTGTAAACGCAGGCTTCTCCATAAGTCTGCATAAACCCAAACGCTTTGATCATCTCATCAAAGCGAATATTCCAACTCCGAGATGCTTGCACCAGCCCATAAATGGATCGCTGGAGCTTGCATACTTTGTTAGCGTTCTTAGGATCGACAAAACCTTCCGGCTGCATCATATACAGCTCTTCCTTAAGATGCCCGTTAAGGAATGCCGTTTTGACGTCCATCTGCCATATCTCATAATCATAGTATGCGGCAATTGCTAACATGATTCGGACGGACTTAAGCTTCGCTACGGGAGAGAATGTCTCGTCGTAGTCAATCCCTTGAACTTGTCGATAACCCTTAGCGACAAGTCGAGCTTTATAGATGGTGACATTACCATCCGCGTCCGTCTTCTTCTTAAAGATCCATTTGTTTTCTATCGCTCGCCGATCATCGGGCAAGTCAGTCAAAGTCCATACTTTGTTTTCATACATGGATTCTATCTCGGATTTCATGGCTTCTAGCCATTTGTTGGAATCTGGGCCCGCCATCGCTTCTTCATAGTTCGAAGGTTCACCGTTGTCTAACAACATGATTTCCAGGACAGGGTTGCCGTACCACTCTGGTGCGGAACGTGTCCTTGTGGACCTACGAAGTTCAGTAGCAACTTGATCCGAAGTACCTTGATCATCATCATTGGTTTCCTCTTCAGTTGGTGTGGGCATCACAGGAACATTTTCCTGAGCTGCACCACTTTCCCGTTCGAGAGGTAGTACTTCATCGAGTTCTACTTTCCTCCCACTTACTTCTTTCGAGAGAAACTCTTTTTCCAGAAAGCATCCGTTCTTGGCAACAAAGATCTTGCCTTCGGATCTTAAGTAGAAGGTATACCCTACAGTTTCCTTAGGGTATCCTATGAAGACGCATTTTTCCGACTTGGGTTCGAGCTTTTCAGGTTGAAGTTTCTTGACATAAGCATCGCATCCCCAAACTTTTAGAAACGACAGCTTAGGTTTCTTCCCAAACCATAATTCATACGGTGTCGTCTCAACGGATTTAGACGGTGCCCTATTTAAAGTGAATGTAGCTGTCTCTAGAGCGTATCCCCAAAATGATAGCGGTAAATCGGTAAGAGACATCATAGACCGCACCATATCCAATAGAGTGCGATTACGACGTTCGGACACACCGTTTCGCTGAGGTGTTCCAGGCGGCGTGAGTTGTGAAACGATTCCACATTTCCTTAAGTGTGTGCCAAATTCGTGACTTAAATATTCTCCTCCACGATCTGATCGTAGGAACTTTATCTTTCGGTCACGTTGATTCTCCACCTCATTCTGAAATTCCTTGAACTTTTCAAAGGTCTCAGACTTGTGTTTCATTAAGTAGACATACCCATATCTACTTAAGTCATCAGTGAGAGTGAGAACATAACGATATCCTCCGCGAGCCTCAACGCTCATTGGACCGCACACATCGGTATGTATGATTTCCAACAAGTTGGTTGCTCGCTCCATTGTTCCGGAGAACGGAGTCTTGGTCATTTTTCCCATGAGGCATGGTTCGCATGTGTCAAATGATTCATAATCAAGAGACTCCAAAAGTCCATCAGCATGGAGCTTCTTCATGCGCTTCACACCAATGTGACCAAGGCGGCAGTGCCACAAGTATGTGGGACTATCGTTATCAACTTTACATCTTTTGGCATCTACACTATGAACATGTGTAATATTACGCTCGAGATTCATTAAGAATAAACCATTGACCATCGGAGCATGACCATAAAACATATCTCTCATATAAATCGAACAACCATTATTCTCAGACTTAAATGAGTAGCCATCTCGTATTAAACGAGATCCAGATACAATGTTCATGCTCAAACTTGGCACTAAATAACAATTATTAAGGTTCAAAACTAATCCCGTAGGTAAATGTAGAGGCAGCGTGCCGACGGCGATCACATCGACTCTGGAACCATTCCCGACGCGCATCGTCACCTCGTCCTTCGCCAGTCTCCGTTTATTCCGCAGCTCCTGCTGTGAGTTACAAATATGAGCAACGGCACCGGTATCAAATACCCAGGAGTTACTACGAGTACTGGTAAGGTACACATCAATTACATGTATATCAAATATACCTTTGGTGTTGCCGGCCTTCTTATCCGCTAAGTATTTGGGGCAGTTCCGCTTCCAGTGACCCTTCCCCTTGCAATAAAAGCACTCAGTCTCAGGCTTGGGTCCATTCTTTGACTTCTTCCCGGCAACTGGCTTACCGGGCGCGGCAACCTCTTTGCCGTCCTTCTTGAAGTTCTTCTTACCCTTGCCCTTCTTGAACTTAGTGGTCTTATTGACCATCAACACTTGATGTTCTTTCTTGATTTCAACCTCTGCTGACTTCAGCATAGAAAATACTTCAGGAATGGTCTTTACCATCCCCTGCATATTGTAGTTCATCACAAAGCTCTTGTAGCTTGGTGGGAGCGACTGAAGGATTCTGTCAATGACTGCCTCATCAGGGAGGTTAATATTCAGCTGGGTCATACGGTTGTGCAACCCAGACATCTTGAGTATGTGCTCACTGACAGAACTATTTTCCTCCATCTTACAACTATAGAACTTGTCGGAGATGTCATATCTCTCGACCCGGGCGTGAGCTTGAAAAACTAGTTTCAGCTCTTCGAACATCTCATATGCTCCGTGATGCTCAAAACGCTTTTGGAGCCCCGGTTCTAAGCTGTAAAGCATGCCGCACTGAACGAGGGAGTAATCATCAGCACGAGACTGCCAAGCATTCATAATGTCTTGGTTCTCTGGGACGGGAGCGTCACCTAGCGGTCCTTCTAGGACATATTGTTTCCTGGCAGCTATGAGGATGATCCTCAGGTTCCGGACCCAGTCCGTATAGTTGCTGCCATCATCTTTCAGCTTGGTTTTCTCTAGGAACGCGTTGAAGTTCATGTTGACATGAGCGTTGGCCATTTGATCTACAAGACATATTTGCAAAGGTTTTAGACTAAGTTCATGATAATTAAGTTCTAATCAAATTATGAACTCCCACTTAGATTAGACATCCCTCTAGTCATCTAAGTGTTACACGATCCGAGTCGACTAGCCCGTGTCCGATCATCACGTGAGACGGACTAGTCATCGTCGGTGAACATCTTCATGTTGATCGTATCTTCCATACGACTCGTGTTCGACCTTTCGGTCTCCGTGTTCCGAGGCCATGTCTGCACATGCTAGGCTCGTCAAGTTAACCCTAAGTGTTTTCGCTGTGTAAAACTGTCTTACACCCGTTGTATGTGAACGTAAGAATCCATCACACCCGATCATCACGTGGTGCTTAGAAGCGACGAACTGTAGCAACGGTGCACAGTTAGGGGAGAACACTTCTTGAAATTTTGTAAGGGATCATCTTATTTACTACCGTCGTCCTAAGTAAACAAGATGCATAAAACATAATAAACATCACATGCAATTATATAAAGTAGTGACATGATATGGCCAATATCATATAGCTCCTTTGATCTCCATCTTCGGGGCTCCATGATCATCTTGTCACCGGCATGACACCATGATCTCCATCATCATGATCTCCATCATCGTGTCTTCATGAAGTTGTCACGCCAACGACTACTTCTACTTCTATGACTAACGCGTTTAGCAATAAAGTAAAGTAAGTTACATGGCGTTCTTCAATGACACGCAGGTCATACAAAAATAAAGACAACTCCTATGGCTCCTGCCGGTTGTCATACTCATCGACATGCAAGTCGTGAATCCTATTACAAGAACATGATCTCATACATCACAATTCATCATTCATCACAACTTCTGGCCATATCACATCACATGATCAATCGCTGCAAAAACAAGTTAGACGTCCTCTAATTGTTGTTGCATCTTTTACGTGGCTGCAATTGGGTTCTAGCAAGAACGTTTTCTTACCTACGAATAACCACAACGTGATTTTGTCAACTTCTATTTACCCTTCATAAGGGCCCTTTTCATCGAATCCGCTCCAACTAAAGTGGGAGAGACAGACACCCGCCAGCCACCTTATGCAACTAGTGCATGTTAATCGGTGGAACCGGTCTCACGTAAGCGTACGTGTAAGGTTGGTCCGGGCCGCTTCATCCCACAATACCGCTGAAGCAAGAAAAGACTAGTAGAGGCAAGCAAGTTGACAAGATCCACGCCCACAACAAAATTGTGTTCTACTCGTGCAAAGAGAACTACGCATAGACCTAGCTCATGATGCCACTGTTGGGGAACGTTGCATAAAATTAAAATTTTTCCTACGGTTTCACCAAGATCCATCTATGAGTTCATCTAAGCAACGAGTCAAGGGAGAGAGTTTGCATCTACATACCACTTGTAGATCACGAGCGGAAGCTTGCCAAGGGGATGGTGATGATGGAGTCGTACTCGAACGTGATTCGGATCACCGATGTCCTAGTGCTGAACGGACAGCACCTCCACGTTCAACACACGTACGGGATGGGAGACGTCTCCTCTGTCTTGATCTAGCAAGGAGGAAGGAGAGGTTGAGGAAGGCAGCTCCAACGGCAGCACGACGGCGTGGTGCAGTTAGTGCGGCAGTATTCCGACAGGGCTTCGCCAAGCACGTACGGAGGAGGAGAGGTGTTGGGGAGGGGAGGGGCTGCGCCTTGAGTTGTGGTGTGTTGCAGCCCTCCCCTCACCCCTCTATATATAGGGGAAGGGGAAAGGGGGGGGCGGCCCTCTAGGGAAAACCCTAGGGGGGGGCAAGGGGTGGGGGGCTTGCCCCCCAAGCAAGGGGGGTGCACCCCCTTTAGGGTTTCCCCCCCAACCCTAGGCGCATGGGCCCAAGGGGGGGGGGCGCCAAGCCCACTAGGGGCTAGCTGCTATCCCTACGCAGCCCAAGTGGCCCCCCGGGAGGGGTGGTCCCTCCCGGTGGACCCCCGGAACCTTTCTGGTGGTCCCGGTACAATACCGGTATGACCCCGAAACTTTTCGGTGCCCGTTTAACAACTTCCCATATATAAAACTTTACCTCCGGACCATTCCGGAACTCCTCGTGACGTCCGGGATCTCATCCGGGACTCCGAACAACATTCGGTAATCACATACTTGTCTTCCTGATAACCCTAGCGTCACCGAACCTTAAGTGTGTAGACCCTACGGGTTCGGGAGACATGCAGACATGACCGAGACTCTCCGGTCAATAACCAACAGCGGGATCTGGATACCCATGTTGGCTCCCACATGCTCCTCGATGAAGTCATCGGATGAACCACGATGTCGAGGATTCGATCAAACCCCGTATACAATTCCCTTTGTCAATCGGTACGTTACTTGCCCGAGACTCGATCGTCGGTATGCCAATACCTTGTTCAGTCTCGTTACCGGCAAGTCACTTTACTCGTACCGTAATGCATGATCCCGTGGCCAACACCTTGGTCACCTTGAGCTCATTATGATGATGCATTACCGAGTGGGCCCAGAGATACCTCTCCGTCATACGGAGTGACAAATCCCAGTCTCGATCCGTGTCAACCCAATCGACACTTTCGGAGATACCTGTAGTGCACCTTTATAGTCACCCAGTTACGTTGTGACGTTTGATACACCCAAAGCATTCCTACGGTATCCAGGAGTTACATGATCTCATGGTCGAAGGAAGAGATACTTGACATTGGAAAAGCTCTAGCAAACGAACTAACCGACCTTTGTGCTATGCTTAGGATTGGGTCTTGTCCATCACATCATTCTCCTAATGATGTGATCCCGTTATCAGTGACATCCAATGTCCATAGCCAGGAAACCATGACTATCTGTTGATCACAACGAGCTAGTCAACTAGAGGCTTACTAGGGACATATTGTGGTCTATGTATTCACACGTGTATTACGATTTCCGGATAATACAGTTATAGCATGAATAAAAGACTATTATCATGAACAAAGAAATATAATAATAACACTTTTATTATTGCCTCTAGGGCATATTTCCAACAGCTGCCTCGGTACCGTCGAACAGAGAAACGATGCACATCCTCCCTTTCAGCCGGTGGACGGGATGCGGCCGGATCAGTGACCAACGGTGAGAGAGAGAGAGAGAGAGGCCACCACAGCCTTGTGTGAGATACTCTGATGAGAGACAAACCAGGCAGGCAGGCTCCATTGTATATAGTGGAGCGGACTACCTTTTTCTCCATAAAAATCGTTTTATATTCTGTGTACATGCCATTGAGCGATATAACTTTATTTAAAAATAATGTGCCAACGCATCAAGTCGAACTTTGTTTCGTGCACGCGTGGTACACGACCTCCGTAGGTAAAAAAACCGCTACACGCATTCAAATTAGCACGTGGGCTGCCATTTTGTACAGAAATGAGCTCCACCATGTACCCGCGCGGGTGTGCCTGGGCACGAAGCATGAGTACGTGCATGGTGCACCTATTCTCTTCTTGTATACGTACACCACCTACATGGGGTTGTGTGTGAGAGAGATACAAACGTAGAGAGATATAGTGTGTGGGTTCGTGAGAGTTTTTTTGGGGGGTCAATCAAAAAATGTAACATATGCAATGTGTGTGAAATAGAGTCCTGGATATATCATATATATAGAGGGGGCCATCCACGAGAAGAGAGTGGAGGTATCATCGGCTTGAGGTGTCCATAGAATCGAAGAGAGGGATGATGTGTGTGTGTGTGTGTGTGCGTGCGTGCGCGACCGATAAAGAGTGCCATCGAATTTGTGTGTCCCCATGTCAAAGATATGGAGTGGCTGACCTACTGGAACGTGAGAGGGTACATGTGTAGTTTGTCTCTTTGGCATAGATACCTACCTATAGTGCTCGACTATCGGTGTGTGGTGGGGGGGAGGGAGGCCTGATTAACTATAGAGGTACAATGTCTGGTATATGTGTTGAGGAGGAGAGAGGCCTACCTCATGTATTAAGGGAGATCGATCTACCTCATGTATTAAGGGAGATCGATCGGCATCCATGCATATGTGTAGGAGAGGAATAAGGTTGTGAGAGAGACAAAGCTAGAGTGTTGGAGGGGGTGGTAGTGGAGATGCTTCTAACAAATGGTGGGGTAGGCTTTCTAGACAAATGGAGGGCACGCCTGCAATATCAATAAGAGAGGGGATGGCTGCATGTCTGTGCACGTATGTGTGAGAGACGGTTCAGGAGGCATGCACGAATGATGAGGGGGGATGATATGGCTGTGGTAAGCAGACGTAACTACATAGGAAGATCAATCGTCCTTTGTCACAGAAAGGAGAGACATAACTTGTGAGGTACGTCCATCAATGGGGGGGGGGAATAGTTAAAGTCGACCTATGTATATGTTGGGAGATCGATCGATATACATGCATGTGTGTGTTAGAAGCAAATGAGGCACGTGGAGAAGGATAGAGAGAGAGGGATGCATCTAGGTGGTGGTGCGAGAGGCATACTATATCGAGGGGGAAGGAGTGTGCGAGCACGAGATCGATGAAAAGAGTGGTGGGAGTGAGGCATGAACGGTGATAAGAGAAGAGGGGAAGCTTGTGTTTGTGCTAGGCACACCTGGCTAGAGAGGCATATCGATCGATGTGTGCCATAAAGAAGGAGCTGGGGGGCGTACACACACCGTGGGTGAATGACCTAAAGTGAAAAGACGAATTTGCGTGATGGAGCTAGAGAATGCTAAGGGAGGGTGAGGGGGATGCGAGCGTGTGCATGCATGAGAGAAAGTTAGCGCTAGCTACAAAGATAAGAGGATTGTGTGGGTGTAAAAGACGAATAGAGATCATACTTCATTATAAAAAGCGAATTCGGATATTTGAAGAATTTATCATAGTGTTTTAAACCAACACATGTGTGAATATATATAACGGTGATACACATGGTGTGGTTATGAACATGTTATACTACATATAATATATTTTATCTCTACTCCTATAAAAAATGGAGTTGTTGATGATGGTGTGCCTGCCATCCTGCAATATAGGCCGTCCGATTTATATCTGACGGATAGGAAGGAAAACTATGGCAATTTTGAAAAAAGATACCCACACCCCTCTCCATATTTGCAAATTAGGCCTCACCTTGATCATGTTGATGTTCTATGGAACACATGGGCATCTTGCTAGTACTACGTATAATACATAGAACATCGATTATAATTTGGGCTAATGTGTGGCTTTTGCAGCTCAGGTCTAAATACTTGTCATAATGTAGGGGGCGGGGCACTATACTTTGTGTGATAAACACGATGTTGATAACCCGCAAGTATACGGGATGGTTGTAGCCTCTTTCTATAAGTAAGAGTGTCGAACCCAACAAGGAGCTAAAGGTAGAACAAATACTCTCTCAAGTCCTATCGGCCACTGATACGACTCTACGCACGCTTGATGTTCGCTTTACCTAGAACAAGTATGAAACTAGAAGTGCTTTGTATGTGTTGTTGGATAGGCTTGCAAGATAATAAAGAACACGTAAATAAAAAGTAGGGGCTGTTTAGATAAAGATGCAATAAAGTAAATATAGCGAGTGTGGAAAAGTGGTGGTAGGAGCTGTGGAATTGTCCCTAAGCAATTGACTACGTTACTAGACCGATAATCACTATTGCAATTCTATTTGTGGGAGAGGCATAAGCTAACATACTTTGTCTACTTGGATCATATGCACTTATGATTGGAACTCTAGCAAGCATTCGCAACTACTAAAGATTCATTAAGGTAAAACCCAACCATAGCATTAAAGTATCAAGTCCCCTTTATCCCATACGCAACAATCCCCTTACCCGGGTTTGTGTTTCAGTCACTCAAGCAACCCACTATAAGCGAATCATGAACGCATTGCAACACCCTACAGCAGGAATCCCTCACGCTTGCGCGACAAGGAGGGCACCATAGGATAGCACCAATAATAAAACATGCAACTCAAACCAATCATAGCAATTCATCAATCACCGATAGGACAACGGAAATCTACTCAGACATCATAGGATGGCAACACATCATTGGATAATAATATGAAGCATAAAGCACCATGTTCAAGTAGAGGGTACAGCGGGTTGCGGGAGAGTGGACCGTTGGATATAGATGGGGGAAGGTGATGGAGATGTTGGTGAAGATGATGGAGGTGTTGGTGAAGATCGCGGTGATGATGATGGCCCCCAGCAGCGTTCCGGCGCCACCGAAAGCAAGGGGGAGAGAGCCCTCCCCTTATTCTTCTTCCTTGACCTCCTCCCTAGATGGGAGAAGGGTTTACCCTCTGGTCCTTGGCTCCCATGGTGTGGGAGGGGCGAGAGCCCCTCCGAGATTGGATCTATCTCTCTATTTCTGCATTCCAAGATTCTGCCCCTTCACCGTTTCTTTTATATCCGGAGATTCGTAACTTCGATTGGGGTGAATCTTTCGCCTAGATTTTTCTCATAAAATTAGCTTTCTTGCGGCAAAAGAAGAGCGTCAACCACCTTACGGGTGGCCCAGGAGAGTGCCAGGCGCGCCCAGGGGGGAGGGCGCGCCCCCTTATCTCCTGGCCACCTCGGGCACCATTTCACGTTGATTCTTCCTCCGGAAAATCCCAAATATTCCAAAATAATTCTCCGTCCGTTTTTATCCCGTTTGGAGTCCGTTTGATATTGGGTTTCTGCGAAACATAAAACATGCAACAAACAGAAACTGGCACTGGGCACTGGATCAATATGTTAGTCCCAAAAATAATATAAAAAGTTGCCAAAAGTATATGAAAGTTGAAGAATATTGGCATGGAACAATCAAAAATTATAGATACGACGGAGACGTATCAGCATCCCCAAGCTTAATTCCTACTCGTCCTTGAGTAGGTAAATGATAAAAAAGATAATTTTTGATGTGGAATGCTACCTAGCATAATCTTGATCATATGTCTAATCATGACATGAATATTAAGATACGAGTGATTCAAAGCAATAGTCTATCATTTGACATAAAAACAATAATACTTCGAGCGTACTAATAAAGCAATCATGTCTTTTCAAAACAACATGGCCAAAGCAAGCTTATCCCTACAAAATCATATAGTTTGGCCATGCTTCATTTTCATTACACAAAATGCTCCCGTCATGCACAACCCCGATGACAAGCCGAGCAATTGGTTCATACTTTTTAACGCGCTTCAGCGTTTTCAACCCTCACGCAATACATGAGCACAAGCCATGGATATAGAACTATAGGTGGAATAGAATATAATGATGGAGGTTATGTGGAGAAGACAAAAAAGGAGAAAGTCTTACATCGACGCGGCTAATCAACGAGTTATGGAGATGCCCATCAATTGATGTCAATGCGAGGAGTAGGGATTGCCATGCAACGGATGCACTAAGAGCTATAAGTGTATGAAAGCTCAACAAAAGAAACTAAGTGGGTGTGCATCCAACTTGCTTACTCATGAAGACCTAGGGCATTTGAGGAAGCCCATCATTGGAATATACAAGCCAAGTTCTATAATGAAAATTCCCACTAGTATATGAAAGTGACAACATAGGAGACAATCTATATGAAGAACATGGTGCTACTTTGAAGCACAAGTGTGGAAAAAGGATAGTAACATTGCCCCTTTTCTTTTCTTTTTTTTTCTTGTTTTTTCTTTTTGGGTGGGCTTCTTTGGCCCCCTTTTTTATTTAGGCTTCTTTGGCCTTTCCTTTTTTTCTTTTTTTTCTTTTTTTCATGGGGCAATGCTCTATAATGATGATCATCACACTTTTATTTACTTACAACTCAATATTACAACTCGATACTAGAACAAAGATGTGACTCTATATGAATGCTTCCGGCGGTGTACCGGGATGTGCAATGATCTAGCGTAGCAATGACATCAAAAAATGGACAAGCCATGAAAACATCATGCTAGCTATCTTACGATCATGCAAAGCAATATGACAAGAAATGCTCAAGTCATGTATGTGATGATGATGGAAGTTGCATGTCAATATATCTCGGAATGGCTATGGAAATGCCATGATAGGTAGGTATGGTGGTTGTTTTGAGGAATATACAAGGAGGCTTATGTGTGATAGTGCGTATCATATCACGGGGTTTGGATGCACTGGCAAAGTTTGCACCAACTCTCGAGGTGAGGAAGGGCAATGCACGGTACCGAAGAGGCTAGCAATGATGGAAAGGTAAAAGTGTGTATAATCCATGGACTCACATTAGTCATAAAGAACTCATATACTTATTGCAAAAGTTTATTAGCCCTCGAAGCAAAGTACTACTACGCATGCCCCTAGGGGGATAGATTGGTAGGAAAAGACCATCGCTCGTCCCCGACCGCCACTCATAAGGAAGACAATCAAAGAAACACCCCATGCTTCAAATTTGTCACACAACGGTTACCATACGTGCATGCTACGGGACTTGCAAACCTCAACACAAGTGTCTCTACAATCCACAACCACCCACTAGCATGACTCTAATATCACCATCTTTATATCGCAAAACTATTGCAAGGAATCAAACATATCATATTCAGCGATCTACAAGTTTATGTAGGATTTTATGACTAACCATGTGAATGACCAATTCCTGTCATCTCTCTAAATAGATATAAGTGAAGCAAGAGAGTTTAATTATTTATATAAAATATATGCCCACTCTCTAACAAATATAAGTGAAGCAAAAGAGCATTCTACAAATGGCGGTTTTCTATGTGAAGAGAAACAGGCAATCCAAACTTCAAATGATATAAGTGAAGCACATGAAGCATTCTATAAAGCCATACTCAAAAGATATAAGTGAAGTGAAATGATCATTCTATAAATCAACCAAGTACTATCTCATACCAACATGGTGCATAAAAGAAAAATGAAAACTAAATGCAAAAGACGCTCCAAGTCTTGCACATATCGCACGAACGAAACGAATACGAAAACATACCGATACTTGTTGAAGAAAGAGGGGATGCCTTCCGGGGCATCCCAAGCTTAGACGCTTGAGTCTCATTGAATATTTACTTGGGGTGCCTTGGGAATCCCCAAGCTTGAGCTCTTGCCTCTCTCCCTTTTCCTCATATCGAGACCTCCTCGATTAGACACTTCATCCACACAAAACTTCAACAGAAAACTCGGTAAGATCCGTTAGTATAATAAAGCAAATCACTACTCTAAGTACTGTAGAAAACCAATTAATATTTTGTTTTTGCATTTTTTATACTGTAATATAACTTTTTCATGGCTTAATCCACTAATATAAATTGATAGATTCATCAAAACAAGCAAACTATGCATCAAAAACAGAATCTGTCAAAAACAGAACAGTCTCTAGCAATCTGAACATTCACCATACTTATGGTACCCCAAAAATTCTACCAAAATTAGGAAAAATAAACAAGTTATACATAAATATAGTGTAAAAATAATCAGAACCATTTGACGTTCCAGTTAAAAATGCAAAATCGTGCACTACAGCCAAAGTTTCTGTCCTGCACCGTACAAACCAACAAGCATTGTAAACATCCTAAAGGCAAACCTTGGCACATTATTTTTATAATACAATGGAATTGTACAAGGTAATAATTTTTTTTATGAAAATTTTCTGTAATCAAGAGTCACAAAGTTTCCGTGAGCATGAACAAAGTTCAAGGCTAGCTCCCACTTCAACAATGCTTGTCTCTCTCACTTTCACTTTCCTTTTTTGAAATTTTTTTAGGTTTCCCTCTTTATTTTTTTTTGTTTATAAACTATATAAAAGCATTCAACAGAAATAAGTGACTCTCTAAAACTTCCGGGTTGTCTCCCTGGTAGCGCTTTCTTTAAAGGCATTAAGCTAGGCATATAGTGCTCAAGTAATGAATCCACTTAGATCCCAAGGTATATCAAAGCCAATTTTAATTAACAATGATTTGTAATTTAGTAGTGAGCACAAAGTAACATATATCAAGCAATGACGAAGTCTAACTCTCTTCCTATGCATCGGCATGTCATAAAAGAACAATTCATGCACACATAGTAAAGGCCAATGCATAGTATAAGCAGTTTCTTGCAATTCTATCGTGTTAGAAACATAGAGAGGTGGAGATATAGTTCCTCTCTCGTAATAATTGCAAGTAGGAGCAGAAAGCACATGCATATTACATTCATCAAAATCATCATGTGCAACGGTAAAAGGCAACCCATCAATATAATCCTTAGTAAGCACAAACTTCTCCGATATAGTGTAGTCGGGAGAATTCAAATAGATAATAGGACTATCATGCGTGGGTGCAATAGCAACAATTTCATGTTTAACATAAGGAACTATAGCAAGTTCATCTCCATAAGCATAATTCATATTGGCATCTTGGCCACAAGCATAGCAAGCATCATCAAAAAGGGATATTTCAAGAGAATCAACGGGGTCATAGCAATCATAATAGCAATCATCCTTCGGTAAGCACGAAGGGGAATTAAACAATGTATGAGTTTAAGAGTTACTCTCATTAGAAGGTGGGCACGGGTGATCAATCCGCTCTTCCTCCTTTTGTTCTTCGCTCTCCTCATCATCTTTTCCATCCAATGAGCTCACAGTTTCATCAATTTCTTCTTCCATAGCTTCCTGCAAAATATTAGTCTCTTCTTGGACATCGGAGACTTTCTCAATAAATGCATTAATATTGTAATTGTATTCACAATTTTCATAGCAATATCTAAGTATAGATAAATTTTCTGGTCTATAAACTGAATCATCAAAAATCGTCAAACGCTTTAAACATAGATTCAATCTCATAAGCACCCATAAAAGCAGCAAATTCTTCTATTTGTTCCACATCATATTAATCATATCTACCATTAGCATAAGAAGCTAAGGTTTCATTATCATTGAATTTGCATGAAAAGGGAAGGTGTGGAGCCTTCATTCTAGAGCAACAAGTATAATCATGTATCAAGCATAGTTGACGAGAATACCAACGCAACATAGAAATTTGATCCCATAATAGTTTCCCTTTTTTTGTCAAGCGATAATCCCTAAAGTATTCACGTTGATACAACGTGTCTCCCATAACATAATTGAATGGGGTTTTCTCAGGATTATCAAAGTAGTACATAATATCTTGAACATAACGAGCATCGAGGGTTTTAGGAGGTTCCCCATCTCCATGAGTAGCAAGTACACCTATTTTTTTTGGTATTTCGTGTTCCATATCCATAACTAAAGATAGAGAACAACTTACAACAGAAAATAAAAATTACTTAGTGATAAAGCAAACAAGCACACACGAGAATATTCACCCCATGCTATGACTCCCCGGCAACGGCGCCAGAAAAAGGTCTTGATAACCCGCAAGTATACGGGATAGTTGTATCCTCTTTCGATAAGTAAGAGTGTCGAACCCAACGAGGAGCTAAAGGTAGAACAAATACTCTCTCAAGTCCTATCAGCCACTGATACGACTCTACGCACGCTTGCCGTTCGCTTTACCTAGAACAAGTATGAAACTAGAAGTACTTTGTAGGTGTTGTTGGATAGGCTTGCAAGATAATAAAGAACACGTAAATAAAAAGTAGGGGCTGTTTAGATAAATATGCAATAAAGTAAATATAGCGAGTGTGGAAAAGTGGTGGTAGGAGTTGTGGAATTGTCCCTAAGCAATTGACTACGTTACTAGACCGATAATCACTATTGAAATTCTATTTGTGGGAGAGGCATAAGCTAACATACTTTATCTACTTGGATCATATGCACTTATGATTGGAACTCTAGCAAGCATCCGCAACTACTAAAGATTCATTAAGGTAAAACCCAACCATATCATTAAAGTATCAAGTCCCCTTTATCCCATACGCAACAATCCCCTTACTCGGGTTTGTGTTTCAGTCACTCACGCAATCCACTATAAGCGAATCATGAACGCATCGCAACACCCTACAGCAGGAATCCCTCACGCTTGCGCGACATGGAGGGCACCATAGGACAGCACCAATAATAAAACATGCAACTCAAACCAATCATAGCAATTCATCAATCACCGATAGGACAACGGAAATCTACTCAGACATCATAGGATGGCAACACATCATTGGATAATAATATGAAGCATAAAGCACCATGTTCAAGTAGAGGGTACAGCGGGTTGCGGGAGAGTGGACCACTCGATATAGATGGGGGAAGGTGATGGAGATGTTGGTGAAGATGATGGAGGTGTTGGTGAAGATCGCGGTGATGATGATGGCCCCCGGCAGCGTTCCGGCGCCACCGGAAGCAAGGGGGAGACAGACCCCCTCTTATTCTTCTTCCTTGACCTCCTCCCTAGATGGGAGAAGGGTTTACCCTTTGGTCCTTGGCTCCCATGGCGTGGGAGGGGCGAGAGCCCCTCCGAGATTGGATCTATCTCTCTGTTTCTGCGTTCCCAGATTCTGCCCTTCACCGTTTCTTTTATATCCGGAGATCCGTAACTCCGATTGGGGTGAATCTTTCGCCCAGATTTTTCTCATAAAATTAGGTTTCTTGCGGAAAAAGAAGAGCGTCAATCGCCTTACGGGTGGCCCAGGAGAGTGCCAGGCGTGCCCCCTATCTCCTGGCCACCTCGGGCACCATTTCGCGTTGATTCTTCCTCTGGAAAATCCCAAATATTCCAAAATAATTCTCCGTCGGTTTTTATCCCGTTTGGATCCCGTTTGATATTGGGTTTCTGTGAAACATAAAACATGCAACAAACAGAAACTAACACTGGGCACTGGATCAATATGTTAGTCCCAAAAATAGTATAAAAAGTTGCCAAAAGTATATGAAAGTTGAATAATATTGGCATGGAACAATCAAAAATTATAGATACGATGGAGACGTATCAGGTGTACGTATGGAACATGGTTTAGATTATGAATATATAGTTAGTACATCAAATGTACTATTATTTGGAATCAACATCAAGTGTATTCAAAAAATAGAATTCGAGTTCATGTAGTACACATAGTTCATATCTATCTCTATAGTAATCATGTGGTGTGTTATTAAGGTAATACACGAATGATGGTTGAAGTTGGCAACAATCATGATTGTAGATTCTTATTGAAATAGAGAAACAAATTCAAATTCAGTTCGAATTGCAGCGGTAGTATAGACATTTGGAATGCACTAAAATGTTGGTATGAGTAGGTTACATTCATTATACAGTAAGCAAAAAAAAATTAATTGGACATAACATGGATTCATACTCCCTCCTTCCATCTATATAGGGTGTAATGAGTTTTTTAAGACCGCCTTTGACTATTGACAAGATTAATAGTACATGACATGCACAATGTGAAAATTATATCATTGAAAGAACCTTTCACAAACGAATTTAACGGTGTGCTTTGTGTAAGTTGCATGTCATATATTATTGCTCTCATATTTGGTCAAAGTTAGCATCAAAAAGCGCATTAGGCCCTATATAGATGGAAGGAGGGAGTAGCTTTGAATAGCATTTGTATAGTAAAACGGGGCAAGATTCTCTCTTTGTGTGGTGTGAATAGTTTTATTTTTTTCGTTTTCTTCTTGGTTGAGGGAAGTGTGAATTGATTTGGTACATACAAGTACAATATTACTACATGTTAGGCTTGTCCCTAAAATTCAACCCGCGCCTTGTTATATTCCGAAAATTCAGATATCGTGCTCCCAAAACTGGCGCCTTCACAACCCGCGCCTTGCTATCCCGAAATTACAACGCGCGCGAAAACTCCCTCCAGCTGCCAAATCCCGACACGTGAAATCCCCCTTCTAACCCTGAGCCGAAAGGGTCGCTAGTTCAAATAGGTAGGGGGGGGGGGTAGTTTTGTAACACACCCTACATTTTGGACAAGCGCGTCCCTAAGTCATGGTTCACCCCCTCCCATCGCCCCCTTTTCGCCATTCGAAATCCCAGGCCGCCATAACCTCTCTGCTCCAGCCGCAAAACCCGACCCTCCTCCGTCCGCCACCTCACCGCTACCCAGCCGGAGCCTCTTCCCCGATGATGTCGTCCACCGCAACAGCTCAACGTCCCTTGTCCACCTCCCCGGATGAGGATCCGTCGTCCATCTCATCGTCCGCCAGTTCAGCCGCCCCATCCTCCACCTCCACGGAGCTGCTTCGACGATCACCTTGTCTATCGCGGCTGGTCCATCCCCATAGCGCCACCTTAACCTGCTCCACCGGAACCGCATCATCCTCACCAACTCCTCGGACAAAGCCGAGGCCTACTCGGCGCCACCAAAGAGGTTGTACACTCATCGCATCACACCTTCTCCTCAACTCGGCCTCCCGATGCTGACTATGCTCCATCCCGCACCCCCATGGAGCGGCTACCTTGAAGCCGGCGTCGCGGGCGACATCTCCATGGCAGCTCTCCCCCAGTGCGAGGCCCCTTCGACGGCGGTGTCCATACCAGCCGGATCTGCTACTGCTGCTCCGGCTCTCGCTCGCTCACTCATGCTGCTGCTGCTCCGGCTCTCAATTGCTTGCGCACGCTGCTGCTGCTGCTGCTCTGATTTAGCTACGCTTCAGTCGACTGAATCAACTTTTGGGTCAGTTGATTTTCAGGGGGGGCTCGCCGGAGTTAATGAAGAACCACCCGCATCGGGGACGGGGGCTCGCTGGAGAGGTACCCACTATCTATCTTAGGGTTCAGGGTGGGGGCGGGGGGCTAGAGGGCTGGCCAGGGCGAAGGTGGACCGGCGGTGGGGAGTTGTTTCGGGGCGGTGAGGCGGCGCTGGGGCCAGCGGTTTGGCCGGTGGTGGCTGGCGGCTCAGGGGGGTGCAGGTTGATGATGAACTGCAGGCCCTCCCTAAACTACATGTCAAGTGCCTCTCTGCTACCATTGTGTTCAGTTTCGACAATAACATTTAGATTCCACAGTAAATTTCAGTTTCGACAGTTAAGTTCAGAGTCAACACTTTTTACCTCATCTGTTGTAGTCAAGTGGTTTTTGGTGATGTAAATTTTACATATATTTTACATCATCTATTGGAGATGCTATTAGAATCCCACTTGAGATTGATGATGTCTGTCTTGTGCTGCTTCAGCCCTGACGTCTTCCGGCTCACCAGAGCTGCTCCAACGACAGAACGATCCATCACAACAGAGCAGTGCCTTGGACGCCATCTATAGATTCCTCCGATATTCCTCCACACCTCCGACAACCACCTCTGCCTCAACGCTTCAGCGACCAACCCAATGATGCTGAGGTCGACACGGCTACGGCAAAGAGGTTGTACACTTGTTGCATCATTTATTACTATACATTCATGTCGATCTATTAGGGATATTTTGGTTCAACAGGAAAACATAGCAATAGGGAATTTTCCAATGGCACTCTACTATTCAATTATTCATGCATTTCGTTGAAAGGAATGAAGCAAACATGTACCTGGACCTACTTCTCAAAATCCTATGAATGAAAACAAGACCAAGTGCATTAGTGGCAGAATAACATTCTAATTGTACACACTTTCATATGGTTTCACTTTATTTTGGCCATGTTTCTTTGCATTCCTCTGCTCTTCCAATTCCTGTAAACCAAACACCCAAGTTGACAGAAATCCTGTGTTTACAAATGCTCTATTTACCATGTGCATTCCTATCTTATTCTGGTGTTTTTCCTATCCCTGTGTTTCTAGAATCATGCAAACCAAATGAGCCCTTATAGAATTACTTCAGTTACAGGTAGGTGTCAAAGGGAACTTTGTGTGGTTTGTCCTGCTCCTGCCGCGATGTCGTCCACCTCACCTGAGCTGCTTCATTGACAGAAGCATCCACCAAATCAGACATCATGACTCCTGACCGTCTTTCGCCACCTCAGATCTCCTTCCCTACCACTGGCACCCACCACAATGGCATCACCATCATCGATTCAGCAGTTGAACTTGAGGAGTACATGGGTCCACAAGAGAGGTCGCACTCTTTTGTTTCTGCTTATGTTATGCATTGCTTAAAATTACTTGCTACTTTATCGTCCTGTTCACCTCTTGGACTCCAAGTCAGGTCCAAATTAATGTTCAAACTTGAGTTATAAATTAGTTGTGGGGCACATATCAAGGAAGCAATGAATAGTATCTCTGTCTAATATCTGGTTCACCTAGGTTATGCCTATGTTGTTCATCTTGGGTGGGAAACAAATAGTAAACCAATCATCATCTGTCTTTTTATTAAATTAAAGCAATCATCAGCCTGCTATCACTATTTTTGGATCCATCCACTGGTTGTTACCATCACTCTAAATTTCTGCATGCTCTACTTACATAATCTCACCATTATTTTTTCGTATGCATGTCAGATATTGTACACAGTCATGCTAAACATGTAGAGAAAAAGAGAAGAGTTTTGCACGGTAATACAATGTCATGCAGACATCGCTCCATGGTGGGTTCAATGGCAAACCCTCCCCACCCCTCTCCAGATTGTAATCCAAAGGAAGATATCTGTTCTGAGGCAGATTCAGGCACCGCTGACCACTCCTATTTACCCCCCAAGGTGTTTGCTTTACCTTGGCATGATGATGTTAGTCATATCATGCATATGTTGCCTTGTAGTGCCTACTTTTGACATCATATATGTCATCTGCTTAGTTTAGACATGTTCTGTAATGCCACCTGTTTAGTTTCTATATCATATATGGGAATTATGCAGTCTCATGTCTTTTAGCCAGCCATAATATATGTGAAATGTGCAATGCCATCCTGTTTAACCAGGCATCATATATTTGAATAATATCTTGCCCATCCTTTTCTTCATTACATTTCCATTTGTCGACAATGTTTGTACATTAAACTACTCTTCCTGTGAATCAGCCATTTGGGTGGGAGATGGAAAAATCTAGAGTGAAAACAAGGCCTTCAGAGCAGATAGTGCTACCTGTCGAAGCAGATCTCTTGTTGGGTCCCGATAGCTCCTCAGAGATGGATTCAGAGATAGATGACCAGTCCTATTCCCCCACCGAGGTGTATGCTCTAACTTGGCATGGTTATACTGCTCATATCATGTATACGGTGTCTTGCATTGCATAGTTTAGACATCATATACACAATATTCAACACCATGTTCGTAGTTCAGACATCATATCGAATGCCCTCTGTTTAGCATATAAATCACATATGTGAATTAAATGATGCGATCCTGATTACTTAGGTAACATGTAGGTGAATTATGTCATGCGATCCTGTTTAGTCACTCATCATATCTTTGAATTATCCAGTTTAGATAGACATCATATATGTGAAATTATGTCATGCTATCCATTTTAGTTAAACAATATACATGTCAACTATTTCATGCCCTCTTTTTTCCACGCTATCTATTGCATCTGTCTCTCGTACAATGTCTGTACATTCAACTATGTTTCCTGTTTATCAGCCATTTGAATTGGAGCGGGTGATGCCAGTATCTAGCGTACTAAAAACACGGTCTTCAAATAAAACAGTGCTACCGCTTGGTGGAGATAGCACCCCGGTTGCACATGCACGAGAATCAGCCCTACCACACATAACTCAAACTCTCGCAGATTGTACCCCTACTGCGATGGACAGAGAACCAAGTTCACCCAATCTAACCCCAACCCCAACAGATGGTAACCCCAATTCCTGTTGACACAGCACCATCTCCACCATAGAGCTCCCAAACGAGAGCAGTTAGTAAGGCAGCTCCAGTGCCCAAAGGGCCAGTACTACCATGGTGAACCCCAACTCCACCAGTTAGTACGCCTATTCCCGTGGAGGAAGCACAACTAGATAGTCATAGTTTAGCATCTATCGCATTTGATGTTGTTAAATCATATGTGCATATATTCCCATCTTGGAAATATTATACTGAAGATGAAGGAAAATGCCAGTTGCAGGTGTTTGTCCAGGAGTTATGTGTAAGTAATGTTATTCATGGCAATTACTTTTCTTTGTTCCATACATCCTACCTCCATGATGGTTATAATACAGCAAATTTTCCCATTTTTCTCTATAGAGGACCAATTTGGAAACTCGGGATGAGGTAACCTGTGCTAATACCTCTGCTATCTTCAAGAATGCTTGGTGACAGTATCGGAATTACCTAAAGAAAACGTACTTCACCGGCAAAGAAACTCATCAAATTCCCTTACGTTCTCCTGAGACACATTTACTGGATGATGGCTGGGAACGCCTTGTTCTGTACTGGTCCCGAACCAAGAATGTGGTAAGGTCTATGAGCTCATTTTCTATTTTTAAGTACTATATTCTTACGTCTTACTGTACTCTATTCATGTAGACAAGTGCCTAAACCTAAAGAACAACTGCTCTAATTTAAGATTCCATTGCTATTATAGTTCAAAAAAGCACTAGGCGTTAATTGTGCGTTTTGCCACCGCCTTGTGCTTTATTGACCAAAGCACATGCTTATGCGTAGTTATGCACAAATTAAGCATAGTTATGCGCAATGCGTTTTGCCAACGCCTAGAGCCTAGGCGTGCTCAAGCGCTCGCTTAGGCGCGCCTTTTTAACTATGATTGCTATCGTGCATACTGCTTTGCTCTTGTATCACTGTATTTACTCATACAAACTTATTTTTAAATTGAAGGATCCAATCGAAACTCCAATGGCACAACAGGTATGTTCACGCATTTTTTAACAGGTTTGCTCTTATCAATAGCTCTATTGATTTCAATTTCAATTGTGTGTACAATAGACTTCTCATATCATGCACATTACTAGCATCACAACAGAGCCAATAGTGTTGTTGTACATGTAGACCCATGGTACCCATATGAAATCTTGTTGTGCCGTGTAGTTTCCCACGCTTTGTATTCTTTCACTGCTGGTTTGTCTTGAACTGATATGATTTGAACCGTGTCTCTATTTTGACTTGGCAAGACAATGCAGTGACCATAGGACATAGATATATGTTTGTTTGATGCTTTTATTATGTACTAGTACTTGGCAATAGTAGACTTGGTAGTTTAATCATGTCCACCTTACTAATGAACTGGTTCACCGAAATGAGTTTCATATACTAGTACATGCTAAACCTGTTATGTGTCTGCTTGTTTCTTCTTTTAGAATGCTCACAGAATATTGGGGAAGAGTGCCTTATTAAGCAAAGGTAAAGGAAGTAATGCAGATAAGGTTCAGGATAGTGACACATCCTTGTTGGTCTCCAACAAAGCTGATAAAACAGCTAAGGAAGACTATCTTGAAGACAGTGAGACAACCCCAAAGTTCTGTCTTGGTTTAGTGTTCGAGTTACTGGCCACTACCGCTTGCACAAGCTATTCAAAGACACTGTGTGAATCAGTTCGGTTTCTTGAGTATCAACTACAAGCTGAAAGACATCGATCAGCTGTGCTGCGATAAGAAGCAGAAGGACTGCGGAAGTCCCTGGAGCATTCAGATGCATACTTTCTGGTGCAACAACAAGCGTTGGAGGATTTTAGCGCCAAACAGGACAAAGCTAATAAGCTTGCTAAGCTTATTGCCAGCATGGTGGATACCCAGGATAATGTTTCTTGAGCTCTTTTGAAGTTGTTTTAGTTATGCTCTTGTTTTGCTACCTCGTTTATTTGCACTGGTGGCCAATTTTGACGGCCAGTGTATGTAATATGCTGCTTTGTTCCCTATATTTGCACTGGTGGCGAACTTTGATGCCCAGTGGATGTAATATGTGTAATAGCGGTAATAGGCTAGCATTAATTGCTTGCTTATTTATTTCCTTATTGTCTTCTTTAGTTGTTTGCTTGTGGTCACTGCAGTTCTTTTTCTATGTTTTTCTAGTGGCCACAATAGCCTATTTTTGGTAACTAGGACAAAATAATCATGGCAACAGACAGACTGTTGTAACCATGGGCCTCCTGCGGGCCATATGATCCATGGGCCTTCTATGAGCCATAGGATCCATTGGCCTTCTATACAGGCCGTAGGATCCATGAGCCTTCTGTGGGCCATAGGATCCATGGGCCTTCTACCGGTCGTACAATCCATGGGACTTATACGGGCCATAGGATCCATGGGCCTTCTACGGGGCGTATCATCATTTCGCCAATCATGGGCCGTACTATTCATGGACCATAACGGGCCGTTAATAGGTCGTATTTGATAACTCTATTAAACCAACCCAACGGTTTTTTTACATGAAAACGGCCCAACATATTAACGGGCCACAAATGGGTCGACTGTAACGACGGGCTGAATTTGGCCCACAAGCAGAAAATGACAGTAACGGGCCGTAAGTAACCGAATGCTGGAAATGAGCCCAAGAATAAATGGGCCCTGAGAAGGCCGAAACATAACTTGGGCTGGAAACGGCCCAATGGAATAATGGGCCGTTAATGGGTATAAAGTGATACACTGTTCATTACGGGCCAGTTTCACCACGGGCCATTAATGGGCCAAGAGTTACAAAGGGCCACATATGGACCGAAAGACGTCATGGGCCATACATGGGCCGAAAGTTAAAATAGGCTGGAATCATATTGGACGGCCCAGATGATGCTACTAGGCCTAATTCGGAGAGGTCGTAACGGGCCCTGGGTTAGCGGGTTGTAAATGGGCTATATGCGAACATGCCGTTAACATGCTTTCCGTGGGCCAGGCCGCCACCTTTTGACCAAGTCAAACAGGCCGACCTTTTCACAAGAATGGGCCTCTGTTGGGCCGTGCCATGTGTTGACGTATCATAGGTGCCTTGGGTCCAATGAGTGGATGACATATGTCCCAACGGTGAGCTGACACGTGTTTCCTCCAGCAAATGATGATTTTACACGTGGAAAATCCCCATTGGTCTGGGCTGTTAACGGGTTATCAGATCCAAAACCGGACCCGATAGCTTAATGGTGTTCCATTATGGTGGATGCCACGTGTCGGTCACCCTTGAGGAAGGCACTTCTATGACGCGTGATTTATCATCATGGAAGTGGACACTTCCGTGATGATAATTTTGGTAATGTCATGGAACACTTCTACGACAACACATGTATGACTATCTTGATTCTGTCATAAAATCGTCATGGATGTACATGCATGACAAAAAACATGACCTACTGTGACAAACATGTATCATCACGGAAGTGTATTTTTTTTGTAGTGCCCGTCCACGGCTGATGATTCGGTGGGGGCTGCCAACACCCAATCACAAACTGAAGCTAAGGAGGAGGCCCCATGGATTCCGCTGCCAGACAAGACCGCAGATGGGTGGGCACCGGTTTTGGATGCGCTGCAGCTAGCGACAACGAAGATGATCGACCAGCCAGCAGGAGATTCAGTGGACCTGGGACCCATTATACAGGAGTTTGGTGCGGGGTTTGAGGAGGCTGACGTGACCGCGTCACTTGCATGGATTGCAAGAGTCGTTGCATGGCGGCAATGCTACTGTTACTGGCGCAATCACCATACAGCGCCGCAAGGAGAACTTATCAGCGAAAGAAATTGCAGCACTTGGGAACATCAAGGCGTTTTACACTGGGTTGCTTAAAAAGCTTGCCCCGCCGCTTCTCAAGGAGTTTGAAGGTCTGCGAGGGGTCATAACAGGACAAGGCCCATTCACCCCATGTCGCACAACTCGGTCCGTCTGTGCAAGTAGCTCTAGAAAGACGAAGGCCTCGGCAGTTGAAACAGTGCTGCTTAGAACTCTAGGCCTAGATTGTGATGACCTGGCAGTCTCAGAAGATGCTCTAGGTCGGCTCTGTACAGTCTTCGACTCACCACTCCAGGAACCGCAGTTGAGGGCCATTGCAGCTATCTTCGGGAAGGTGATACCGCTCAACCTCGCGAAGGTGACAGGGATGGCAGAGCCGATCTTGGCGCAGTAGGCGCGTTGGTGCCGGTGGTGTTGGAGGCATCTTGTTCTGATGTCGTTCAACACTTTGGAGTTAGTGTATTGGAATGTTACGAAACACAGCCCGAGCGCTTGCAATATGGGGGCAAAAGGAGATCGGGAACATAAAGCTGCAAACTTCTATTGCGAACATAGTCATCCTACGGTCTGATTGTGCTCAGGAGAGTCGTATTCCGACTGAGGAGGAGAGATGGCTTAGACGAACCCTGAAACAACTTGTACTAGGGCTGGCATCCCTAGAGAGGACTATTGCACGACAGAGGTCAAGAATTACATGGCTTCAAGAAGGGGACGCTAACATGCAGTTATTCCACCTAGTAGCGAATGGGAGACGTATGAAAAACTACATTCCTTCCTTGACCATGGACGGGTGCATCATCACGGATCAGAAAGGCAAGGAGGAAGCCTTCTACAAAGCTTACAAGGATCTGCTAGGCAAGGATGGAGCCCGAGATTCACACTTGATTTGGAGGGGCTTGGTGTCACACCCATTGATCTTTCGGACCAAGATCGCGTGTTCTCTGAAGATGAGATCAGGGCAGTTATCAAGGATTTGCCTTCGGACAAAGCACCTGGGCCGGATGGGTTCATTGGCATTTTCTTTCAAAAAGCGTGGGAGATAATCAAGGTGGATCTAGTTGCTGCGATTCACAAGTTTTTCCTTGGCAATGGAAGGGGATTTGGAAGGCTCAACCAAGCTTTGATCACTCTGATTTCGAAGACACCGGAAGCATGCACTATGTTCGACTTCCGATCTATATGCCTCGTGAACGGTATGCCCAAGATTGCTTCCAAGCTGCTGACTGCCAGGCTAAGACCGCGCATGGGAGAGCTTGTACAGACGAACCAGTCTGCATTCATTAAGGGCAGATGTTTGCATGATAACTTTCTCTTGGTTCGGCAAATGGCATGCACGATGCATAGGAGGAAAGCCAAGGGAGTGAACTCAATCTTGACATAACCAAAGCTTTTAATTCGCTGGTGTGGCCATTTTTGTTTGAGGTGTTAAGAGCCAAGGGCTTCTCGGATTGCTGGATCTCTTGGATTGCGATCTTCCTTACCACCGCCAGCTCGAGGGTTCTAGTGAATGGATGTGCTGGTGACAAGTTCATGCACGCCAAAGGACTGAGGCAAGGGGACTCGATATCTCCCTTGCTTTTTGTATTATCATGGACGTTCTTACGGTAATCATCTCCAAGGCATATGAGGCACGAGTGCTTAGTACCATCAATGGATGCAGCCCAATGCAGCGCTTGTCCATGTACGCTGATGATGTGGTGCTCTTCATAAAACCAACATGGCTTGATCTCATGTTCGTTAAAGAAATTCTTGCTATATACGGAGTGGCATCTGGGCTCAAAGTAAACTATTCCAAATCTAAAACAATCTTGATCAGAGTAGAAAATGAGGATGAAGAGCTTGTTAAGTCTATGCTGCCATGGAGGATCGACACCTTTCCATGCAAATACCTTGGGCTCTAGCTTAGCATCAGGCAACTCAAAAGGTCAGAGTGGCAGCCGATTGTTGACACGACCCTCCACATCCTGCCACGATGGCAAAGGGGTCTCGTGATGAGGTCGGGAAGGCTCATTCTTGTCAATCAAGTTATGAGGGCGCGCGCTACACATCACCTCATGACAGCGGAGGCACCTAAATGGGCTCTGGAGAGAGTGGACAAGGGTTGTTGGGCATTTTTCTGGGCCGGAACCGAGGCGGTGAATGGAGGCAAGTGTGTCGTCTCCTGGGCTAGGGTGTGCAGGCCTAAGCACTTGGGAGGATTGGGTGTTATTGACCTGTTTAAGCACGGTATCACTTTAAGACTCAGATGGGAATGGCTCCGACTCGTTGATGATTCCAGGTCGTGGCAAGGCCTCAACTTGACCGCGGACAAAAAGGTGGACCAAGCTTTTGGGAGCCTAGTCAAGCGGAAAGTTGGTTCAGGAGGCAAGACCTTGTTCTGGAAAGACCGATGGATACATGGAGCAGCTATCAAAGATTTTGCACCCTTGGTTGTGGCAAAGGTGCAGACACAAGTGGCAAATAGGAGACTAGTGCGAGATGCGATCTACATGCATTCATGGATGGATGATGTCGTGGGAGACCTATGCACTGAGGGCCTCACCCAGTTCATCAGACTTTGGGAGATACTCTTGGAAGTTCAATTGGACGCTCAGGTCGAGGACTACCCCTTCTGGGCTTGGAACACATCCGGAGTCTACACTGCATCATCTGCGTACAAGATGTTATGCGAGGGAGGAGTCAGATTCCACTACTTTGGAGCCATATGGAAGTGTTGGGCACCTCTCGCATGCAAGTTATTCATGTGTCTTGCGGTGCAATATCGTCTATGGACGTCGGACAGGAGAGCCAGGCAAGGATTGCAAGACCAAGCATCAAAATGTTACATGTGTGACTAGGAGGAGGATATAATCGACCACATTTTGTTGCAGTGCGTGTTCTCGTGGCAAGTGTGGTTCCGCTGCATTACTAGGATGGGTTTGACGACCGACCTTTGCCCAACCAACGACTCAAGATTGGCACAGTGGTGGACGGATGCGAGAAAGTGAATAGATAAGTAGTCTCAGAAAGGCTTTGACACTTTCTTGATGCTAATCTGTTGGACGATATGGAAGCAAAGGAATGTGAGGATCTTTGGCACGGGCGTGATCAATAACGAGTGGGATACGCTAGACTCAATCTTTGATGAGCCGAGGATCTGGGCCAAAGCAGGAGCATTTGGAGGACAACCAATCATAGAGTAGTCGAGTAGAGATAGGGAGTGGTGTGGAGGCTTGGTTATGGTCGGTTTGTGACTCCTAACTAGCGATGTGTAATCTCTTGTACATATTTTCTCCCTTCTATAAAGCTAAGGTACGCCATTGGCGTGCCCTTGAAAAAAAAGATACTCTCAACTGTCCCGATGATGAAATGGAAAAGAATTAGTCAGGGGTGGAAGGAGCACACCTATTGGGGAGCGCGGAGAATAGGTGGGCGGCGACCCTCTGGCCTGTAGGAGCGGCCAATGGCAAAAGGGCAGATGCAGCATTGAGGAACACACTGTCAATACATTATTTAATCAAAAACACAAATTGGTTTTCAAACTTACAGTATAGTGATAGAACAAAGTTGTTTTGAGCAATATGTATGAACACGCGCCACATCTCGACGAACATCCTCACAAAATTCACAAACCCCAATATTTGCAATCGATGCCTTAAGGAGGGACGCTCACTAGAGCCCTCATCATCGGCATCGACCGCCATCGAATCCAAAGCTTTCGCCTAGGGCCTAGAGAAAAGAAACAAAGCAGAGTTTAATCAATTAAGTTGTAGATGAACATTGCGGATAAAGAAGTGTTAAACTTGTACATGTATATTGCGGATAAAGAAGTGTTAAACCAGCGCCGCAAGACCAAAGTGCACCCTCAAAATTGTATCATGGAAGTTTTTTTCACCTAATTTTGTGAAGCATTGCACCCCAGATAATATTTGCAAATTAACTGATATCTGATTTTCTATGAACAATAGAAATATTATTACATACTCTGAGGTGACAATGCAGGCGGCAGGGCTGATTCTCCGGCTGGTCGGACCTATGCCAGTGCGGTGCTCGGAGCCCATGAGCCAGCAGACTGGAGGATCCCTCCCATGGCGCCAGTTTGGCGGGTGGGGAGGGGTAGTGGGCCCACCATCACGGTCCAGGATAGGCTGACGCGGCGCCAGTCTGCTTTTGACCGCCTGGGTGGAGCCGTTGGAAGGGAGGGGGAGACCGCTTTGCCCAGGACGAGTAGTTTGAATGCTCGGGGCGCGAATGCGAGTGAGATGCCTCAGCAGGGCCCGCAGATGGGACTGGTAGAGATCCTTCTAGAGCCGCAGCATGTGGAGACATCAGTTGCCCAGGCTGGGATTGGGCAGGGAAGTGTGCAGGATAAGGTGGGACCCATGGTGGATTATGGGCCGGTGTTGGTTGCGCAGCCAGAGGAAGATCAGTCTGTCATCAGGTCTGGATTGGATGAGACAAACGTGGGGCCTGTGCAGGAGGAGATCTAGTCAGTGGCTGTGTCCTTAGGTGCGGCAGCACTCCTAATGGAGGCGGCTATGGCTAGCTGCGATCGGGAGGCGGGACCGGCCACAGAGGATCTGAGACGACGGGTCTCGGTGGTGGAGACGGCTGTTTTGGAAGTGGTGGGTGGGGATAGCTCGCATCCCGAGAACCTGATGATAGAGACTAACTTGGGGGCACCGGAGAAGATGAGGACAGACTAATCATTGAGGAAGAATCCCCGACATGGGAGGAGGTGCGCGCACAAGTGGCGTGTCCAGATTCGCTGGTTCCAGTTTCGATCATGCAGGATGTAGAATTGGACATGCAAAACCCGGTTATGGCTGGCAACAACGACATGACACAACAGGAGTCGATAGCCTTTGGGAAGCTCAAGTGGTTTTGCAACGCTCTTGTGAGGAAGTTGGCGCCACCACTCCTCCTCGATGTGCAATCCACACTTCGGCCGGAGGCTGAGCCATACACGCCGCATAGAGCGACGAGGAGTGCCAAGCCGGCCCCGACTTCCTAGTCCAAGGCCACCCAGGTGGAGAATGTGCTCATGTGGGCTTTGGGAATTGTGCTGGAAGACTTGGAGGGCCATGATGATAAACATTGCGGAGTTGGCATAGATATTTGACTCTCCTTTGAGGGAGCATCACATCTGGGTGATTGCGGCACTGTTCGGTAAGGAGGTGCCCCCGGCTCATGTGATGAGCTCCGGCACGACAATGGTGATTGGGGCGACTTGATCTTTTCCATGAGTGGTTGTGTGAGGCAGGTGATCAACTTGATCCTTATGGATTGGAACCCGCAGGTGCTATGTTGGAACATGAGGGGGCTCAACAACATGTCGAAGCAGAATGCGGTGAGGGAATTCATTCGTGATGCTAAGGTTAATTTGGTTTGTCTTCAAGAGACAAAACTTGATGTAGTCGATACTTTTATGGTAATGCAATGCATGGGGCCATCTTTTGATGGCTTTGCCTACCTGCCGGCTAGATACTAGGGGCGGAATTCTCCTCGGTTGGGATAGATCTATCTTGGATATCACTAACATTAGTATGGATAGCTACTCCTATGTGCGTGTCTTCCCATCATGGAAATATTATACTGAAGATGAAGGAAAATGCCAGTTGCAGGTGTTTGTCCAGGAGTTATGTGTAAGTAATGTTATTCATGGAAATTACTTTGCTTTGTTCCATACATTCTACCTCCATGATGGTTATAATACAACAAATTTTTCCCATTTTTATCTATAGAGAAGGACCGATTTGGAAACTCAGGATGAGGTAACCTGTGCTAATACCTCTGCTATCTTCAAGAATGCTTGGTGGCAGTATCGGAATTACCTGAAGAAAACGTACTTCACTGGCAAAGAAACTCATCAAATTCCCTTACGTTCTCCCGAGACACATTTACTGGATGATGACTGGGAACGCCTTGTTCTTTACTGGTCCCGAACCAAGAATGCGGTAAGGTCTATGAGCTCATTTTATTCTAAGTACTATATGCTTGCATCTTACTGTACTCTGTTCATGTAGAACAAGTGCTTAAACCTGAAGAACAACTGTTCTCATTTCAGATTCCATTGCTATCATGCATACTACTTTGCTCTTGTATCACTGTATTTACTCATACAAACTTATTTTTAAATTGAACTATCCAATGGAAACTCCGATGGCACAACAGGTATGTTTACGCATGTTTCTTTAATAGGTTTCCTCTTATAAATAGCTCTGTTGATTTCAATTTCAATTGTGTATACAGTTGACTTCTCATATCATGCACATTACTAGCATCATAACAGGGCCAATAGTGTTGTTGTACATGTAGACCCGTGGTACCCATCTGAAATCTTGTTGTGTCGTGTAGTTTCCCACGCTTTGTATTATTTTAGTGTTGCTTTCTCTTGAACTGATATGATTTGCACCGTGCCTCTATTTTGATTTGGCAAGACAATGCAGTGACCATAGGACATAGATATATGTTTGTTTGATGCTTTTATAATGTACTACTTGGCAATAGAAGACTTGGTAGTTTAATCTTGTCCACCTTACTAATGAACTGGTTCACCGAAATGAGTTTCATATATTGGTACATGCTAAACTTGTTATGTGTCTGCTTGTTTCTTCTTTTAGAATGCTAATAGAATATTGGGGAAGTGTGCCTTATTAAGCAATGATAAAGGAAGTAATGCAGATAAGGTTCAAGATTGTGAGGCATCCTTGTTGGTCTCCAACAAAGCTAATAAAACAGCTAAGGAAAACTATCTTGAAGACAGTGAGGCAACCCCAAAGTCACGTCTTGGTTGACTGTTCGAGTTATGAGCCACTACCGCTTGCACAAACTATTCAAACTCACTATCTGAATTAGTTCGGTTTCTTGAGTCTCAGCTACAAGCTGAAAGACATCGATCAGCTGTGCTGCAACAAGAAGCGGAAGGACTGCGGAAGTCCCTGATACGTCTCCAACGTATCTATAATTTATGAAGTATTCATGCCATGTTTACAATAGTTTTATATGATTTTGGTATGATTTGATTAGAACTAACCCCGACTGACGCTGTTTTTAGTAGAACTACCGTGGTGTTGTTTTTCTGCAGAAATAAATGTTCTCGGAACGTGCTGAAAATCAACGGAGTTTTTTTCTGGAAAATATGAAAAATACTGGAACAAAAATCTACCGAATGAGAGTCCCATGGGCCCCATGAGGGTGGGGGCGCGGCCACCCCCCTGGGGTGCGCCCCCTGCCTCATGGACTCCCCGAGGGCCCGCCTGACGTGAAATCAACGCCAACTCCTCCTATAAATACAGAAACCTTCGGGAAATAACCTAGATCAGAAGTTCCGCCGCCGCAAGCCTCTGTAGCCACAAGAAATCAATCTAGGCCCTCTCTGGCACCCTGCCGGAGGGGTCCATCATCACCGGAGGCCATGGAGGAGGATCTCGGAGGGGCCATCATCTCCATGAAGGCCAAGGACCAGAGGGAGAACATCTCCCCATCCAGAGGGGAGGCCATGGAGGAGGGAGCACAAGGGGGAGAACCTCTCCTCCTCTCTCTCGGTGGCGCCGGAGTGCCATCGGGAGGGGAATCATCGCCGCGGTGATCGTCTTCATCAACATCACCATCATCATCACCATCCTCATCTCTTTTATGCGGTCCACTCTCCTGCACCCTGCTGTAATCCCTACTTGAACATGGTTCTTTATGCCACATATTATGATCCAATGATGTGTTGACATCCTATGATGTTTCTTTTGTCTTTGGGTTGATTGATGATCTAGATTGGTACGAGTTGTATGTTTTATTTTGGTGCTGTCCTATTGTGCCCTCCGTGTCCGGCAAGCGTGAGGGATTCCCGCTGTAGGGTGTTACAATACATTCATGATTCGCTTATAGTGGGTTGCTTGAGCGACAGAAGCATAAACCCGAGTAAGGGGGTTGTGGCGTATGGGATAAAGGGGACTTGATGCTTTAATGCTATGGTTGGGTTTTACCTTAATGATCTTTAGTAGTTGTGGATGCTTGCTAGAGTTCCAATCATAAGTGCATATGATCCAAGAAGAGAAAGTATGTTAGCTTATGCCTCTCCCTCATATGAAATTGCAATGACAACTACCAGTCTTGTTAACAATTGCCTAGGAGGTTGGAAAAAGCGGTAGGCGTAAGCGAGGCGGTTGGCCTTCGCCTAGTGCCTAGGCGGTGCCTAAGCGCCCTAGGCGCGGCCTAGGCGGTAATATAGTTTTACTCATAGTGTATTTGTGATTATTATATGGGTGTTGATATTAGTTTAGGGCATATAAATAAGTTAATTACCGTCTACTGCCATTGGAATATAACCCATTTGGCATATTAGTGCAGTATGTGGCATGATTTCTTGCTTGGGTAGTAAATTCCTTGCTTGCCCTACCTAGACCTCCATTTATGCCCTAGGCGAGGCGTTTTACCATTGCCTAGTGCCTAGGCGTGCCTAAGCGTCTCCTAGGCACTGCCTTTTCCAACAGAGCCTAGGACAATTTCGCACACCGATCCATCATTATTCCACACTCGCTATTTATGATATTTAGTAATATATTCTAACTTTATGATAATAACACCTACTTTTATATTTTAGCTCTCCGATATCATGGAAAGTTATCCTCCCACAACATAGTTTTATTTCTCGTATCTAGTTGGAAGCAAACATTCGGTGTACGTAGAGTCATATCAGTGGCAGATAGGACTTGAGAGAATATTGATCTACCTTTAGATCCTTGTGGGTTCGACACTCCATACTTATCACTTCCACCTTTGGAAATTGCTACGATGATTCCCTGCACTTGGGGATTATCAGTCCCTGGAGCATTCAGATGCGTACTTTCAGGTGCAACACCAAGCGTTGTAGGATTTTAGCGCCAAATAGGGGAAAGCTAATAAGCTTGCTAAGCTTATTGCCAGCATGGTGGATACCCTGGATAATGTTTCTTGAGCTCTTCTGAAGTTGTTTCAGTTATGGACTTGTTTTGCTGCCTCGTTTATTTGCACTCGTGGCCAATTTTGACGGCCAGTGTATGTAATATGCTGCTTTGTTCCCTATATTTGCACTGGTGGCAAACTTTGATGCCCAGTGGATGTAATATGTGTAATAGCTATAATAGGCTAGCGTTAGTTGCTTGCTTATTTATTTCCTTATTGTCTTGTTTAGTTGTTTGCTTATAGTCACTGCAATTCTTTTTCCGCGTTTTTCTAGTGGCCACAATAACCTATTTTTGGTAACTAGGCCACAATAATCATGGCAACACACGTACTGTTGTAACCATGGGCCTCCTGCGGGCCATAGGATCGGTGGGCCTTCTAGGGCTGTAGGATCTATGGGCCTTCTATGGGCCACAGGATCCATGGACTTTCTACGGGCCGTATGATCCATGGGCCTTCTACGGACCGTAGGATCCATTGGTCTTCTACGGGCCATAGGATCCATGGACCTTCTATGGGGCATATAATCATTTCGCAAAACATGGGCCGTACTATTCGTGGACCATAACGGGACGTTAATAGGCCATATTTGATAATGCTATGAAAACAGCCCAATGGGTTAACGGGCCACAAATGGGCCGAATGTAACCACGGGCTGAATTTGGCCCACAAATGGAACAGGTCAGTAACGGACCATAACTAACCGAATTCTAGAAATGAGCCCAAGAATAAATGGGCCCTTTGAAGGCCGAAAGTTAACATGGGCTGGAAACGACCGACGAAATAATGGGCCATTAATGGGTATAAAGCGATACACTATTCATTATGGGTCAGTTTCATCTCAGGCCTTTAATGGGCTGAGAGTTACAGAGGGCCTCATATTGGCCAAAAGACATCATGGGCCATACATGGGCCAGAAGTTACAACGGCTGGAATCATATTGGACGACCCAGATGAAGCTACTGGGCTTAATTCCGATAGGCCGTAACGGGCCGGGAGTGAGCGGGCCGTAAATGGGCTATAAACGAATAGGCCGTTAACAGGCTTTCCGTGGGCCGGCCCGTTACCTTCTGACCAAGTTAAACGGGCCGGCCTTTTCACTAGAATGGGCCTCTATTGGGCTGTGCCATGTATTGATGTATCATAGGCGCCTCCTGTCCAATGAGTGGATGACATCTGTCCCATGGTGAGCCAACACATGTTTCCACTGGCCAATGAGAATTTTACACGTGGAAAATCCCCATTGGTCTGGGCTGTTAACGGGTTATCGGATCCAAAACCGGGCCCGATAGCTTAACGGTGACCTGTTACGGTGGATGCCACGTGTCGGTCACCCTTGACAAAAGCACTTCTATGAAGCGCGATTTATCGTCATGGAAGTGGACACTTCCGTGATGATAATTTTGGTAATGTCATGGAACACTTCTACGACATCACAGGTATGACTATCTTGATTCTGTCATAAAATCGTCATGGATGTACATGCATGACAGAAAACGTGACCTACCGTGACAAACACGTACCATCATGGAAGTGTATTTTTTTAGTGCATGGTT
>NC_057795.1:447606050-447611649 GCF_018294505.1 Triticum aestivum | reverse complement strand
ATTAGCCGTAGATTTCTCATCGTGTGGTTCGGAGGGGTTGATAACGGTTCATCAGATGATGGCATCTCTCCTTCGTCGATCTACCATCCAGCGGCCATGGTGCTTTCACTTAGTTGTAGCTTATCCGACAGGGCCATGTACTCTGCTTTTCACTTTCTTTTGCTTTATAGTGTAATGGCTATAAAGCCAGCCTCTGCCCGGAGTGTGGGTATGATTTTCTTGTATTGGGTGTAAACCCTAGCCGCCAGTGGCGTGCTGACCCTATTTTCCCCATTTCTTAGCAATAACCCTAGTTTGAAGCTCCTGTTCTCCTCCTAAATTTGTTGCTCTGGTAGTTAAATTGCTTGATTCTGAGCTTTGGACCTGACAGGACCCACGCAAGGCCCCATGGTTCGGCGTCACGCTCAGATGCGGCTCCGGGAAGTCAGTGCTGCTCCGGATACGCGCAGACAACCTCTACATCTCCGGTTACCGGAGCCCGGAAGGTCTATGGTCCGAGTTCCTCGGTGGCTCCCTAATCGACGGCGCGGCGCCACTCTCGTTCGCCGGTAGCTACGGCGATATGGCGAGAGTGGCCAAGACGGCACTTGAGGCACTCACCCTCGGCAAGGAGGAGCTCGAAGCCGCGGCGGAGCGCGTCACGGCCAACGCCGGCACCCAGCAGGAGATCGTGAGATCGCCGATGACCATGTCGGTGATGGTCTGTGAGGCCGTCAGGTTCAGGAGCGTCGGCGGCGTGCTCGGCCACATGATGTGCAACGCTGCCCGGCGCACATGGTGGAGCGGGTGAAGAACTGGAGGAGCCTCTCCGAGTACTGGCTCGGGGCCGTCCTCTACGCACTGTCGTTCCTGCCGTACATAGAGGCCGACGGCAGTCAGCACTATGGCCACATCCCCCAGCACCTACTCGCGCCGGCGAAGATCGACTGCCAGGACCACGCCATGATGGCGCTCGGCGTCGCGCTGAACCGGCAGAGGGGGCTGCAGGACAAGCACCAGGCGGCGTTCGACGAGCACTGGCGCGCCGTGCACGCCCACGCTCGCAAGCTTGACAGGGAAAGAGCATCTGCATCCGGTACACGATGAGTCGGATTGTCAGAGTAAGCGGCTGGTGAGAGAACATGCTTTCCTATACCTGGTATATTTGCCTTTTTGGCTTGAAATGTGACCCATGTTACAGAGGTCATCCTCTGGTAATGTGCTATATTTGTATCAGCAAAAATGGATTTACAGAACTGCACACAAATTCTTGCATATCGTCATCCATGTCTTGAAACAATACGACCCCTGATGAACGGTTCGATGTCGCCTTCCAGGACCGAGTTGAGGTCTGACAACTGGATGCCCGTGTTCAGATCATGGACCAATTCCTGGGGGCCAAACGTATATCGTCTCGTCTCGCGGTTGCATCCTTCCTCCACGGCTTGTTTTCCGATCATCTTCGGGTCTGGTAGTCTTAGTTCTCTTGTTATGATGAGTAGCTTTGCTTTCAGCCTGCTCACGGCTTTTAGCTTGTTTGCAAAATAGCTTCTTTCACCTGTGGACAGATCACCCCAGTAAATTTAGCCTGCAGCTATATGAGGATTCCCACTTGCATGAACATTCCACATTTGTGCCCATTACCTGAGCTTTCGGCAGTAACTCCACTTGGTATGTGTTGAACTCTCACAGTGGCACCATTTCTTCGATCTCGATTTTCACATTCACTTGGTCGTGGAGAAATCTCCAGATCGCTGTCGTCCAAGTGAAAATTAACTGGTCTATCCAAGAAGAGAGGAATAATATCGACTCTAGCTGAAATCGCCTGGAAGCTTTGGTAGGTTTAGAGTTAGCCATTCTGATATGAAGCATTGTTAGGAAAAAATCATGATAAAAATAAATCCATTATAGTATCAAGCATCGCAAGGATAAGATCATGGTGAAATGCCTTCTGATGCAAAATGCACAAGGAGAAGGTTATGCCAGAAATTGCACACACAATCTGGGCCTCCAGAACATCGTACCACAGTTTCTCCAGAAAAGTAAATGAGAAGGATTTGAATTGGGGAGACTTAACATTCTAGAACCCAGAGGCCAAAGGTCACAAGTGGGACTTCACAGAATGCATATTGTGGGTTCTGATTTGCACCAACATAATTGGGTGTAAGACAATGTGAATTTAATTTGAACATTTAAAATTTGCATTGAAGTCCATGTCCTAATTTTCTCCAATTCTTTAGGGAGCGTGACATACTTATGTCTTTTACTCAGTATCTAGGTGGCACTTCTGTATTTTGTAATAGCTCGCTGACATAGATATATTCAGAACATGCACACGAGTCTGCTCTATTGAAATGGTTCTGGAAGTACGACTAAGGTTTTATTGATGTAACCTTTGTGTTTAATTGTTTGTACTGAGAAATATCGTAACAAATAGGAATATAAAATGGAATCACCTTGTCAGTGCCAGAATTTTCAACAGTAGAGTAGATCATTCTGTGAATTCCTTTTTCTCCAGAAAGGGTGCCAAACATGTACTCTGATTCAATCTCCATGGCTGCAAACTGGGTATGACCACTCGTTGATGCGATCTTCTCTACCAGTCCTTCTTTGCAACCTTGCCTGCGTGCCCAACTTGTATACATGTCAAATAGCTTCTCTGCCCATAGCTGCAATCAGAAAAGGATTTCAAAAGGGTGGGGATGATCAAACGACTAGTTCACATAAACATGGACAGATGTACTTCTATACTATATCATTGAAGTGCTGATAACTATGGACTAAAGTTTGGAAGAAATATTATCAATGGCCATCCTTTAGATTGGTTTTTTTACTCTACTGTTTTAAGGTATCAACATTTGTTGTCTTAATAGCATAGTACATAAATCCAATTAAAGACAAACTAATGATAGGAAGTAGAGTGGTATTATGATCAGTGCTATATTGGTGTTGCCTACTTGTAACATCATCAAGCTTTGATCAATATTTAACTTATCCAATGTCGCTGCAATGAACCGACCTCTGAAGCGAAACCCTCTGATCCAGCAGTGACAATGATACAAGCTCCTTCCTTGTCATATGGACCCTTAAGAAGCTTGTACATCTGGTAACGATCTAGAAACTCACTAGCATCCAAAGAGATATCATATGCTTGCTTAAATAGCTCTCCGTTTATGACATCCATGCCTGCTAGTTGACTTATCAATTTAGCCTCTTCAGCCTGCAAGTTATATCTAATGAGCATCAGCAACAAAATATGCTAAGGTCTCACCTACCATTTCCATAGTTCAGAATCAAAGCAAAAAAGGAAGGACACTTTAATTCATAATTTCTAATGATTAGTGAAGGCAATTAGCTGGGCACATAATTTAGTCCATATTCTGCTTCTCAAGCATGGACGCTTGGTCCTTATGCCTGAACAGCGTGCTATATAAAGCCTGTTTTCTTTGTTCAAATTTTGGACAAAGTAAAACAGTTCACTGAACTCACATTATGCATCTAAGCAAGCACCTTATATAGAAGGTCTTTGAGATGATCAACCGCTCTGATGGCATCGGACAGGGCAGAGAGCGTCTCGTGCGACTTGGCCGGATTGTCCCACAAGTTACGGCTTTGCAGTACTTCTTCATGTTTGATTCTCCGTGCTTCCTCCCTCTCCAGTGCATTGGATGCAGACAATTCGACTCGGATAACCGCATCTTCGATCCTCCTTTTCCAGGAGTACAAACCTTAATAAAATCAACCAACAAATGTCAGTATAATCAGTTGTTTTAGTCCTCGTTCTGTGCTAGTGGTCGTTTAGCAAGATGTTCAAATACGGCTCGTGCATTTGATGCATTCAGGCGGCACATTTTACGCAAACTGAACTGTACATTCAGGATTGATCTTAATCATGGAAAATCTAGGACCATATAATTTCCAATCAGTGTAATTGATTGATTCACTAAACAACTGCGAAGGCAGACCTACCGAGCTCCTTGTAGGTGGTGGCAGTGTCACCACGGCCGTCCGCCGGGAGGGCCGCGGGGAGGGAGAGGCGGCCAGCGCGGGAGCGGATCGCCGACGCCCGAGCGGAAGCTGCCGCCGGCGGCGAGGCCGCCGTGGCCATGGCTGTTGTAAGAATGCGAGCGGTGGCCGGTGGGGATGATGTGCGCTCGTGATTTTCAGAGGGGTTCGGGGGCGCGGTGTGCGGCGGAGGAAGGTGTAGCCTGGCGTGGTGTGGCTCACACGCGCCTCATCCTCCGCCCAATCGCCACAGCCCACAAGGCACAGGCCAACTTTTCCGTGCTTCATCAGCTCGTTTATGCAACCATTTTTTTTTTTTGAAAAACTTATGACCTACTCCATCAAACGTTACAAAAGCACGAGAAGTAATAAAATACATCCATGTTCATCCATCTAGCGACAACTACAAACACTTAAACGAGCCGAAGACGCGCCACCGTCATTGCCCCTCCCTCACTGGAGACATGCAAACTTTGTTGTAATAGACAGTCGGGAAGTTGTCATGCTAAGTTCCCAAAGGACCAGCGCACCAACCTGTATATCGAGAAGATCCAACCTGTAGGGGCGTGTTTGGCAGCCGTCGCAGCTGGGCCTGTCTAGCTCAAGCCTGACTCACATGCTGCTGGTTGAGCAAATGCAGGCCGAAAACCAACATCTGCACATTGTTTGGTTACCCGCATTTAGTTCTCACGCATTAGGGGATAGCTTAATGCATAGTGTTTGGTTGCCGGCATAGCGTGAACTCACACAAAAGCACGCTGTTTGGTTGCATGCAACCCTTGTTGTCTGAAAACCTCTTTGATGCTATGATGAGGTTACCAGCACACATCGACGTCAGGAATAACACACAAGAGAACATAGTAGTAAGCACAAATATTATGCCACACATAAACATATCAGTTCAAACATAGTACTGAGCAGTTTGATATTAAACTAAAGCAGTTGAGCTTACGATGGATTGTCCCAGGCGTTCAGGCCGAAGGCGTCGTCTTGCTTCCCGCACCTGGTCACCACCTTAATGCCATCGTCATTGAAGACGATGACCTTCAGCATGTCAGGAGTCAACAACTGGAAGGTCACCATGAAGCCTATCTTGATCTGATGGACGACAGAGAAGGTGGCCCAACCCTGATCGAGAGTGACCCTGTCGTTCAACAGCTGAACAGTGACCCTCCAGTGTTGGGAATCGTTGCGTGGAAAACAAAAAAATTCTACGCACAGACAATATTCTATCCATGGAGATGCATAGCAACGAGGGGGAAGAGTGTGTCTACGTACCCTCGTATACCATAAGCGGAAGCGTTTCACAACCCGGTTGATGTAGTCGAACTTTCTTCGCGATCCAACCGATTGAGTACCGAATGTACGACACCTCCGCATTCAACACACGTTCAGCTCGGTGATGTCCGCGCCTTCTTGATCCAGCAAGACGACGAGGTAGTGGATGAGTTTCGACAGCACGACGGCGTGGTGACGGTGATGGTGAAGTGATCTCCGTAGGGCTTCGCCTACGCACCACAAAATATGACCGAGGGATTAAACGGTGGACGGGGGAACCGCACACGCTAAGACAATGTTGTGTGTCCTTGTGTGGCGCTCCCTCCCCATATATGTG
>NC_057795.1:446882806-446922197 GCF_018294505.1 Triticum aestivum | reverse complement strand
CCCGAAGAGCTCCGGCCACCTCCTGCTTACCTGCTCGCCGCTGGAGGCACCCGAGGGAGCCACGCACTCCCCCCCTCGTTCCCCACGACCTCTCTCACTCTCCCGAAGCTTTCCCTCGCTCCTCCCTCTCCTCTGCTCTCTCTCCCTCACGCGCCCGAGCGGAGCCCATCGCCGCCGACGCCGTTTACCGGGGCCACAGCCACCCCCTCGCTCCCACTATGCATCCCTGAGCTCCGCCCTGACCCCATGGAGCTACACACGCGACGCACGCGACCAGAGGAGGCCGCAGTCAACCGGAGCGTCGTCGTATTCATCTCTGGTGCCCGGAGATCGCCGTCGTCAATTCGCCGTTGCAGAGGCTTCCCCGAGCCCACCGAGCTTCTCTTCCGACCCCTCGTGAGCCCCTGTCCATTTCCCCTCTCTCCCCGTGCCCGTCCGTGCCTTCTAACCGTCCCGACTGTCGGAGCCGACAGTTCCTCGCCGCCGGCGATGTCGCAGACGGTGCTAGAGCCACCGTAGCTAACTTCCGAGCACGGCAACGTGCTCAGTACCCTTCCAGTAGCCGAGCGCGCCCACCCGTGCGACCTGCCGTGCCCCCTAGCGCCAACCCGCACCAACCCCGAGCTCCGGCCGCCGCCGCGAGCTCGATTCCGGCGAGCCCGTTCGACCTCAGCCCCTCCCGCTTGCCTAGATGGATGCGGCTGAGCGCCAGCTACGCGTAGATGATCACTGCCGCTGATTTGGTCGCCGGAGGAGGATTTCCGACCCCCTCCGCCGTCTCTGGCTCCGCCGGCGACGAGCCGCGGGTCAACTCCGGCGAGTTGACCCGGGGTTTGACCCCCTGACGTGTGGGCCCAGGCGCCTGGTTGATTAAGGTTAGATTAGTTAGCGTTAATTAACCTAGCTAATTAGATAGGCCACTGACATGCGGGCCCCGCCCGGCTAACTAAGTTAGTTAGGGCTAACTAACCTGGTTAGTTGACTGGGTCACTGACCAATGGACCCCACTGGTCAGGTTTGACCTGGGGCGCCCAGTTGACCCTGCTGACGTCACTGTGACGTGGGGCTGACGCAATAAGTATTTTCTGGATTTAAAATAATTCAGAAAATTCCAGAAAATTGTATAAACTTCTAAAAATCATAGAAAATTAACCGTAACTCCAAATTAAATAATTTATATATGAAAAATTATCAGAAAAATTCAAGGAATCCATCTGTACCATTTTCATGCATGTTAGAACAACTTATAGCTGCTGTTTAGCACAAATCAATTAAATGGCATTTGAATAATCACATATGGAGTTTGAATTTGAATCTTGTATTCAAACCAACTTCATTTAATCTGTTGCTAGTTGCATTAGCCCAAAACATATTCATTTTGCCATGTCATGATCATGCATCATATTGTGCATTGCATTGATTGTGTTCCCTTCTGTGTTGCCGGTATTTGTCCCCTCTCGATAGACGTGATACCGGTGATGTGATCGTTGACACTGATGAAGACTCAATGCTATCTTCAGAAGTGCCAGGCAAGCAAAACCCCCTTGTTCATTCCGATACAATCCTACTCTCTCGCTCCTGCTCTCTTTTACTGCATTAGGACAACACCAATTCATCTGTTACTTGCTGCGGTAGCTGAACCCCTTTATCCTTTGCATGACCTGTCATTGCCACAGTAAATAGATGAAACCCACTAGCATGAGTAGGAGTTGTTTGAGCCCTGTTGTGCCTACTCATTCATGTTTGTTTGTCATGCCTGCTACTGCTTAGAGTTGAGTCAGGTCTGATTCATCGGGGATGAATCAGAGGCGTGTGAACATGTCCTACTGTGTGTGAGCTAAGTGTGTGAACACGATTTGGTAAAGGTAGCGGTGAGAGGCCATGTAGGAGTACATGGTGGGTTGTCTCATTGAAGCCGTCCTTAGGAACTGAGTTCTGTGTTTGTGATCCATGATTCAGCTACTACCATACATTGGGCCCTGAAATATGACCCCGCTCGACTTCTTATTCACCCTAGTCCTCTGTCCAGGAGTTGCAAGTAGTTTCTGGTGTTTGTAGCTTACTGGAGGCCGTGGACAGCGCTGACCGTAGGGGTGGGCTGTGATGCGGTAGGTACGTGGCATGGTGTACCGGATGCCCGTTTGGTATCTCGGGAACCCTGTTCACATCGTTTGGGGCTGTGAGCGAAACTCCGGCCGGATCTCCTCATGGATGGAACCCGAATAGGCGATAATCCTGGACTAGAGACTTGAGTGTTTAGGTAGGTCGTGGTCTACACCCACGTCGGCTTTCGCTTGAAGTCTGCCGAGCACATGTCGTGTGCAGACGCTAAGTGGTGGAAACATGTATGAAGAAGTACACCCCTGCAGGGTTAATATCATCTATTCGAATAGCCGTGTCCGCGGAAAAGGACTTCTGGGTTGCTTATATCAGTTCATAGACAAGTGAAAGTGGATACTCTAAAATACGCAAGATAAGCGTGAGTGCTATGGATGGCGTTCTCGTAGGGAGACGGGAGCGGATCCATAGTGGTGTATTGATATGGTGAATATGTGGACTCGTGTGCGCCACCTCAAAAGAGTCGCTTGCAGTCGTATTTTAGGATAGCCACCGAGTCAAAGCTGGCTTGCTGCAGTTAAACCCCACCATCCCCTTTGTTGATAATGATGCATATGTAGTTAGTTCTGATGTATGTTTTGCTGGGTACATTTGTACTCACGTTTGCCTATTTTATGTTTTGCAGAGAGACTTCGGTCTCACTAGTAGTTCCGCGTGGACTTCGACGTTTAGCTTGTTACCTCAGCTACGATCTTGTGCCTCGGCAGGATTGGTAGATAGTCAGGCTTCTCAGCCTTTTTCATTTATAGATGTCTGTACTCAGACATGTTAAGCTTCCGCATGTGCTTTGACTTGTATGCTCTGATTGTTGGGTCATAAGAGCCATGTTTGTAATATCTCGCTCCCCGGAGCCTATTGATTATTTACTTGTGTCGTAGAGTCATGTTGTGATGCCTTGTTGTATTTGCACATATCGAGCATATTGTGTGTATGATTGAAATGCTTGGTATGTGTGGGATCTGACTATCTAGTTGTTTATCCTTAGTAGCCTCTCTTACCGGGAAATGTCTCCTAGTGTTTCCACCGAGCCATGGTAGCTTGCTACTGCTTCGGAACACTTAGGCTGGCCGGCATGTGTCCTTCTTCGTTCCTGTGTCTGTCCCTTCGGGGAAATGTCACGCGATGAATACCGGAGTCCTGTTAGCCCGCTACAGCCCGGTTCACCGGAGTCCTGCTAGCCCAGTGCTACAGCCTGGATTCACTCGCTGATGACCGACACGTTCGATGCTGGGTCATGGATGCCTGTCCCTGTAAGTTTGTGCCACTTTGGGTTTACGACTAGCCATGTCAGCCCGGGCTCCTTATCATATGGATGCTAGCGACACTGTCATATACGTGTGCCAAAAGGCGCAAACGGTCCCGGGTAAAGGTAAGGCGACACCCGTGGGAATACCGTGCGTGAGGCCGCAAAGTGATATGAAGTGTTACATGCTAGATCTATGTGGCATTGAGTCGGGGTCCTAACAATCTGCGAGTGGTTCGGCTTTATTTTTCCGAAGCAAGGTCGAAGCTCTTGTGAGTGAGAAATAGATGGCTGGTAGGAAGCCTGGGAGTTGATTTCATTGCGTATAGTGTGGGTCATGGAAATAGAGAATAATTATCATTCTGATTGAAGACCCTACTTTTCATTTTCTTTGCATGATGTTGTGCATGTGTACCGGTCTGTCTACTCTACTTTTTGTTATTTCTCTTTGTAGACAAAAAATGGAGCATTGGTACAACTGATCTTCAGAGGAGAGTGGTATGCTTAAAGCCAAGAGTGCGGCTTAAGCACCACCTTATGGCAGGACAGGAGTGAAGATTCCTCAGCTAAGGGCTAGACCAGACGTTTCACTGTCTGATGACGAGTGGCACACAAATCAACCCGAGAAGGATTTTGCTATGTCAAAAGTGTTTATATAAACGAATTGTTTAACACCAAGATGCCAATAGCAATGATGGATAAAGGTTTGATACCTGTATCTATTCTTCTTTTTGTATATTAGTTATTAGTGGAATTTCAGTGCATTGGGTTCTTTCTTAGATCTAGATGGAATGAAATAGTGAAATAGAATAAAAAACCTTTCGGATGAAAAAGGAAGAATAGTATGTGATATATCTCACTGGGCCACAACTCAAAAGAATTTGGCGAAGTGTTTGTTCCTGAACGAGGATAGTGGAAAGACAAAGAGGGATAGGGAGCTCACCTCCTTCTTTTTTGTAATCGCCGAAATTGTACGATGGCCCTTCTTGTTCCAGGCATACGACCCTGAGACGTCACTACAAAAAAAAGACACATCCGTGACATTTTGGGCCGAACGAAAAAAATTATGTCATACTTATGACACTTCTATGACGATAATTGTGACAAAACCCGGTATCATCATAGATGTGGTGGGCTCCTACTTCTATGAAAAAAAATCATGATAGAAAATGGGCTTTTCGTCCTCGGCGGCCCGGAGACACAGCTGCATGACATTCTTTGGGTTGTCCATGACGGAAAAACTGTGGTAGAAGCGAGGGCAAGGACAATTTCGGGGAGTTCCCGGTTACGATGGGTTGTCGGGGGCCGAGCGATGCGCGTTTCTCTCATACACGTACGCGCGTGTGTGCGAGGCGTTGGGCTCTAACTGAACTGTGTCGTCTAACTGAACCCGAGCGATTTCACTGCAGGCTACGCGTTACTGAACCCGAGCGATCGAGCGATTCCTTCGCTATTGCTGCTAACTGAAGCCGATCGATGCTGCATCTGGATGAACAGTGAGGTTGCAGGGGGGGTTGGATGAACAGTGAGCATTGCAGGGGGGTTTGGACGAACAGTGAGCAATGAGGGGGTGGATGAACAGTGAGCGGTGGGGGTGGATGAACAGGACCCCGTGGTGTTGCCTTTGGATGAACAGGACCCCGATCGATCGAGCCGGTTGGGGGTGGATGAATAGGACCCCATGGAGGGCTGGATGAATAGCACGACCCCGTGGAGGGCTGGATGAACAGTAGAAGGCGAAGGGATGGATGAACAGTAGCCCGTGGAGGGGTGGTTGAACAGGAGCCCGTGGAGAGGGGTGGTTGAATAGTAGCGGTGGAGTAGAGCACGGTGGAGGCTGGATGGACAGGAGCCCGTGGATGAACAGTCGCAGGTGGAGGCTGGAGGAGGTCGACGGTGGATGAACAGTAGCCCGTGGAGGCTGGAGGAGGTCGACGGTGGAGATGAACAGTATCCCGTGTTGACCTGTTTTGCGGTACGCCACACCCCTCCCAATGAATAGGACCCCTGTTTTGATCGTAGTGCTCCAACACAAGTCCTATTACTTCGTTTTGCGGTACGCCATACCCCTCCCGATCAACAGGACCCCATTTCGACCGTAGGAGGTGCAACATAAGTCCGTTTCCTCCGTTTTGCGGTATGCTAGACCCCTCTCGATGAACAGGATCCCATTTTGAATGTGGTCGGTTGAACACAAGGCCGTTTCCTACGTTCTGCGGTACGCCAGGCCTTGTTTCCATCGCCTGTTCTGTCCAAGCCCTCCCGATGAACACAACAACGCATTCTGTTCTGACCAGCCGGTTGGCTCCCCATGAACACGATGACGATGTTGTTTCTCCGTTCCGACCCAGCCATGTACACAAGCCCTGGCCATATGTATGCGCGAGTAGGCGTTCGAGACCCCGCCCGTATGTACGTATGTGGCCATATTTTCTTTCTTGCACACTGGTCGCTCTACGTACATGTACATGCTACGTACGCGCCTCTACTACGACATGTGTGTGCCTCTACGTCAACTAGTATGTATGTACATCTTCGCTACCAGAATGACAACGCTACGTACGCTTCGACCAGGTGGGTCCCGACTGTCAAGCACTTCCTCGCGTGCGAAGATGTAGCTGGTGGGTCCCAGCAGTCAGGGGGGCGAATCATTTTTTTGCCCGGATGCACTTCCTTGCGTGCGAAGATGTAGGTAGTGGGTCCCAGCAGTCAGCGGGGAAACGTTTTTTTCACGAAATACGGTGGCCCGTCCTATGGGTCCCTGCTGCCAGGTTGAGGAATAATTATTTTGCGCGTAATAAGGAGGCACTTCCTTGCGACCGTCGTGGACCCAGCTATCAGCCTCTCCACGTACAGTACTCTTCCGATGGAAGTCGTTCCTTGACCATGTTGACCATGCCGCACGGAGAGCACCAGAGCAGTGGACGACAGCGAGGCCTAGTAAGGGGACAACGTGGAGCCGGGGAAGACGCGGCAGTGGAAGCCCATGCGGAGAGGAGTACGAGGGTTCACTGGTTCGGCTATGGTGTGAGGCTGCCGTCGCTGCAGGGCCTGGCCAGCGGTGGGAATAGTAGGGGCGGTGAGGCCTCCGCGGCAGCACAACCGGCCATGGGAGGCAGGAGCATGCGGCACGACCGACGCTGCTTTGAGCGGCTGGAGCAAGAAGACCAGAGGTTGAAGAAGGACTACGGTCGTTGGATGAACACCGTATGGTCACTGGAGCTAGAGTCGTTCATATTGACTAAGTTGACAAAGCCTCCGTCCCCGTCAACTTAGTAGGCCCACAAGTCAGCCTCCTACCAAGGTGGCTCCCAGCTAGCAGGGGGAGTATTCATTTTTTTGTGCGTAATAAGGAGGCACTTCCGCTGGGTCCGAGTTGACAGCAGGGGGAACGTTTTTTTCGTGAAATATAGTGGCCCGTCCAGTGGGTCCCAGCAGTCAGGGGGAAACATTTTTCACGAAATACAGTGGCCCGTCCGGTGGGTCCTTGCTGTCAGGAGGAGGAATAATTATTTTCGGAGGCACTTCCTTGCGGCTGTCGTGGACCCAGCTGTTAGCCTCTCCACATACGGTACTATTCCGATGGAAGTCGGTCATTGACCATGCCGCATCGACAGCACCACGGCGGTGGACGACGGGGCGGCCTAGGAAGGGGATGATGCGGAACCTAGGAAGGGGACGACACGGAGCCAGGGAAGACGCGACAGTGGATGCCCACGCGGAGAGGAGTACGAGGGTCCACTGGTTCGGCTGCGGTGTGAGGCTGCCGTTATCGCAGATTAACAGGGGGTGTGGGTGAGTGGAGGGATGGCCTAGCCAGCGGTGGGAGTAGTATGGGGGCAGTGAGTCCTCCACGGCAGCAGAGCCGGCCACGAGAGGCAGGAGCAGGCGGCACGACTGGCGCTGCTTTGGGAGGCTGGAGCAAGAAGACCAGAGGTTGAAGAAGCACTATGGCCGTTGGATGGACATCATACAATCACTCGAGTATTGACTAAGTTGACAAAGCCCATCCGTCCCCGTCAACTTAGTAGGTCCACAAGTAAGCCACCCACTATGGTGGGTCCCAGCTAGCTGGCTGGTATTCATTTTTTGTGTGTAATAAGGAGGCACGTCCTTACATTCTAAGATATAGCTGGCGGGTCCGACCTGTCAGCGGGGGGAACGTTTTTTCGTGAAATACAGAGGCCCTTCCCGTGGGTCCTAGCTGTCAGGTGGAGGAACCATTATTTTGCACGTAATAAGGAGGCATTTCCTTGCCTGCGGCCGTGGACCCATCTGTCAGCCTCTCCACGTACAGTCGACTTCTGATGGATGTCGTTCATTGACCACGTTGACCAGGCCGCGCCGAGAGCACCAGGGTAGTGGACGACGGTGAGGCCTAGGAAGGGAACGACACAGAGCCAGGGAATACTCGGCAGTTGTTTCCCATGCGGAGGAGTACGAGGGTTTACTGGTTTGCCTGCCATCCCCGAAGAATAACAGCGGGTGTGGTTGAGTAGAGGGATGGTTAGGCGAGCGATGGGAGTACGATGGGACCGTGAGGCCTGCACGACAGCATAGCCGGCCGCGGGAGGAGGGATCAGGCAGTCCCGCCGGTGCTTGTTTGAGCGGCTAGAGAAGGAAGAGCAGAGATTAAAGAAGCACGATAGCCGTTGGATGGACATCCAGCAGTCACTGCTCTCGTGTGTTGACTAAGTTGACAGGGTGTTGCGTGTGCGTCAACCTTTTTTTAGGAAAGCATACGCGTCAACCTGTAGTAGGCGCACAAGTTAGCCTCAAATTTGTGGAAAACAGCATACAACCCATCTGCCATTATTTCTAATAATGTACAGCCCATTTGCTAATTCTTAAGATTTTTTTTGGAGCCTATCTTCTTTTTGTTAGCATCACACCCCATATTGTTGCCACAGTTAAAAAGTTACGAAATTTTACATATTTCGGTGCAGTCAACTGTTTTTAATCCCAAAATAGCGATTCACATTTAAACTATTTTGAAAAATAATTTATATAAATATAAAATCCAAATAATTGACCACGCATAAAAATCAATGGAATTTAAAATCTTGTAATGAAAAAAAATGAAACTAATTCCCGGTTTGATGTGTTTTAAAAATGTATAGACCATTTCTGGGCAAACCGAATGAAACTCTCCTCGTCTTGAAAGATTTGCAGCCCAGCAGGGCCGACAAAGCAAGTAGGCCTCATTTGGGTATTTCTTTTAAAAAATAGAACTGTGCTAGCCATTTTCACGAAGAAAAAAAACACAACTGGGCTCATGATGTGGTAAACATAAATAAAACCCTGGCTAGATGGGCCACAGCCCCCGCACAGCCCTGTTGTTACCCTGATCCATCGCTAAAACTAGTATAAACAACAACTGCTTGTTCCTCAAAAAAACTGCACGACCTGCTGGGTCCCTGGTGTAAGCCGCTCGTAGTTTAATTCTCTCATTTATTGACTATGTTGACAATGGCATGAGCTCCAGATGTCCAACCATTAGGAGGAACCATATTTTTGGGCTTGTAATATAGAGGCACTTGCTTGCGTACTGCCATGACGCTGGTGGGTCCCTACTATCATCCTCTGCACATACAGTCATCTCCTTGTTCCTCTCGGTTGTTGACGACGTTGACAACGCAAGAGGGCGGCGCATCGTGCACAGCGAGTGAACCAAGGCCGCAAGGGGGAGGACGATGGTGAGGCCTCGGACGGAACAAACAGGAGTCGTGGAAGATGCGCCGGTCCAGTCACAGGCAGAGGGGAGTAGGAGGGTTGACTGGTTCGGGTGAGGGTGCGTGTTGGGGCTGACATCGCCGGAGAATAACAGGACGTGTGGGGGAATAGAGGGAGGGACTGGCCAACATTGGAGGGTACGTACGGTAGGGCGATGGCGGCGCAGCCAGCCATGGGAGGCGGGAGCAGGCGGAGCCGACGGGGTGGTTTGGTTTGGGCGGCTAGAGGAAGAAGAAGACAAAAGATAGAAGATACACGACAGATGTTGGATGTCAGTCCAACGGCTGGTAGGCAGAATCGTTTGTTGACTGGCTAGTAAGTCGACACCACCTTGGATAGGCTATTTCCTCGCGGGTCCCAAATGTCAGAATCCAAATCTGTCACGGTCATGCAGCCTTTCCTATGAAAACTTACAGCCCATTTGATGCGCTAGTTCAAAATAAGTTTGTAGGTGCTGGTGGGGGCTAATCACTTGGCTTCTATAATTCATAGTGAGCTCAAGCAGCCGGCAAGAGTGATGTTATTTCCCTTGGTTGGGATTTGTTACAATATTTCACTCTAAATTAAATGAATGGCAAGCCATTTGCCTTGTTTCAAAGAAAATATGACAGTCGCAGCCGAGTTGAAAAGGGAAAGAACCATCTAACTCCATCTTACAAACTGTACAAAAGCATGAGGGTTAATTGTTCATCAGGTTTAAAAAAACCCAGGTTGAAAAGGGCAACAACATCTAACTCCAGCACTGTTTTCGGCAGTCATAGTCAAATGGATCGGTCAGGTCCATAGAATGAACATCCTTGGTCGTAAATTTACTGGATTATGACCACAATATGTTGTAAATAAAAGCCCGACACGTTCAGAAGCTCTTTTGCCCACCGGAAACTCCTTTTTTTTGCTCTTCGACATACCCATCCTTCAAAACCATGCTGCTCATAAACTTAAGCCTGATGGACAATAGTAACCTCGCATTCAGCAGGAAGAATGTGACAAATCTAGTGTTTGCACAGTTGGCTACATATCGTTCTAGCGTTATTGTCTTCAATCGAATCTCATGAGAAGTGAGAAAATCCCGATGCTTACGAATCCACCGATTGGTTATAACTTTCTTACCCGTCCTATTGCCAAAGTAGACATGAAGATTGAAAACAGTTAAGGTCTAAAAAAGAGTGTCGAAAGAGCAACAGCTGAATGGTTAATTCTAGTACACTATATGCGGGCTTCCAATGTGCGTGAAATTATCACCTTTATATGCAACTTCTCCAGACATGGAAAGCATTGCAGCAAGACAATAATCTTGTTCAGATCAAAACTATTCATTTGGATACATAAGATCTTGACAGAATCCAGCACCATTGAGAGGCCATCCATGGAGAAACTCTTCATTGAGCATAGAACATAATCTTAGTACAAAATGTGTACTCCAAGATGATATATAACTTATGCGCAAAAATTTAAAATGCAGCTTATGGTTACAAGTGTAGATGATAATATAAAGTACCTGAAGAACTGTGGAGCCAAACACCATATTGAAATGAGCACAGAGATCATGTATTACACCCAAGGTCTCCAGTTTAGGCGCAGAGAGGACGATTATTTGCAATGGTGAATAACTAGAATCAAGGATCAACCTTTGAAGTGAAGGGGCATCTTGGATGATGAGCTGCCTTCCGTCAAAAGAAATTCCAATTCTTACAAGGTTAGGGGACTTTATTTGGAGATAACTGATTCTAACTGTGAAAACAAGCACCAAGCACTCCAGGGCAGGGCAACTGGAGTGGATGATGCTGTGCAATGAGGCCTCCGATATACGAACCCACACAAGTGAAAGTTTCTTGAGAAATGGGAGTCGAAGGTTTAGTACCAGATTGTCTGGTAGGTAGCACAGTGCAAAGGTGGCGGTGTGGAGAGAGGAGGAAAACCGCGAGATGGACATCGGTGATGAGGGCACAAGTACATGGTGCTCGGTATATGGTATGTGATTTCCAGGGGAATAGTAGAACTCAAGCAGCTGTAGTTCTGTGAGTTCAGGGGATTTCAGCCAGGCGTCCACTGTGCAGGGCATGGTATGCTTGCTCAGGTAGCATGACAGGGATGCAGACACTTTGAATGGAGCCCTGGTGGGAGGAGATGATGGCTCTAGGGATTTCAAAATCATTGAAGAGAGATAGCTGACGATAGTCGAGATTAAGGGGCACGACGCGCCATAGAGGGTGCCACTGAATTAAGAGGACTTGGGTGCGGCAGCAATCCTTGGTGGCGAGAAGCGACATGATGTCCCCAAGGACGGCGTCCGGGAGATCACTGATGCGGTCCACCCGAGATTCTACGGGTTCCTGGGATCCGGTGGGGGCGGGGTCGCCGCTTCTCCCCGCGCTGCCGGATGCAGGATCTACAGCAGGAAGCGCCGCTGGCGGGAGCCTCATCTTCTTGGCGCTGGGGGTCAGCCGACTCCATTTTCCTCGAGGGCGTCGCGTCGCGCTCATGGATTTGAGCAGAGTAACGAATGACGAGCCTAGTTGTAATGCGATTGAAGAAGAAGGGGAGCTACGATTTTTTTTGTAGTAGTGAGGAAGAAGGGGAGCTGGGGTTTTCTGTAGGAGTGAGGTGATGAATTTGGGGGTACGAGTGGAGCGAGCTGACGTGAGGTGGGTGGGAGCAAGGAGGAAGAAGAGCACCCAGGTTTTTTTGGGGGGCGGTGTGCTGGGTGTGGGTAGTGCCTCTCATTTAGTAAATATATGGGCTTTTGAATTGATTTTACTATTTACTAGTGTGGATGGGCTGTTTTGTCTTGGGCCCAGAGAAACAATTACGACTAGTACAGTGGAGACACTCTACAACTACCCAGAAAAACAATTACTACTAGTACAGTGGATACAATACCGCTTCTGGCTCCTCCTAGGTCATTGTAACATCTCCCTCTAATGAATGTCGTTACACTTTTGTTCACCGACATGCACGCCATGCAGCGCGCGGGCCCAAATGCCATCCAACAATTAGAAGGCTGTATGCAGGCGGAGAGTCACCCCGGTCGTAGCGCGGTAGTAACAAGCCGTCGTATCACAAAACCCCACCTCCCCGTAGTCTAAGTTTGACGGACGAAGCAACCATCATTTCACTCTTTGCTGAATCCCTTTCTCCCTCACCGTCTTCAAGAAATGTAACACTCGCATCTGCCACTGTTCTTCTCTCCCAACGAAGGGAAGGTAAGCAGGTCCGTGATGTTGGTATATTTTCCTTCAGAGAAAAAAAAGAACTTTTGCAAAGCAGTAACTGATCCTCACTCTCTTTTTTGTTTCACTGTCATTGCGATTGTGTTTTCCTTTCAGTGGTCTCCTAGTATTCGTCAGTTTCATCATGGACCAAGGAGAACCAGGCAAAGATCTGCCGATATTGGAGCAGACATGGGAGGCTGATCCCCACAAGACAGAGAGCTCCAAGAAGATGGAGGCAGCCACCGAGCCAACCCCAGATACGCTCACGGCCACTACTGGGATGGTCAACGCCCCATTTGAGCTTACAGCCCTCGTGGCACTGCAGGAGTAGTTTTCCCCCTTCGAGGATGTGTCCCCCCTCCCCCCGCTAAGCTGCCCAAGGTGATTTTCTTCTTTGCCGATCTTGATTGTGGTTTTTCATCTAAATATGTGGTGATGAATAATGCAAAAAAAATATTAGCTTCGATGCCATGCTATACATAGTGGTTTAAATAACTTGTGTTTCTTATATTGGAAAGTAACTTAGAATTTGTTTCTATTTCAATTAGAGCCCTGATGCAGACAAGGATTGTGTGGTTGTACATGTCACTCACTATGAGGTGGATGACCTGAATATACGCACTGGGAAAACAGAGTTCTTAGGCTGTTGGATCCTGGAAGCCATTTGTGGTTATACCAATGAAGAGTTGTATTCCAGCCTCACTATTTTCAGGCATGTTGTCCAGGGTGTACTGAAGCACAAGAAGTTCAAAGCTACTCCTTCGTTTTTGAGGCATACTATTCTTGTCAAGCTTACACAGGAAGATGACGTGGCATGCCTCCACAAACAAGTTTATCAGTGGCAAGGCCACAAGGTTGTCTTCATGAAGGTTCATAGGATTGAGCTGCTGTGGGACGTCCTCGATGATGTTCATGGCAAGGTCCGTCCTGTGTCCAACCCAAACTAGATCGAGGGATGAAATAGTTGCCCCAGCTAGTGTTTAATAGTAGTTTGGATTGTGTCTAATTATCTGAACCTTGCCTATTATCGATCCCTCTGGGGCTAGTACTCTGTTTGAATCTGTCTATGGGAACTGCTGCTACTTTTGTGTGCCCGTGAATCATGTGAGAACCATCGTAATTGTTGTCGAAACAGATGCGTCCTTACTAGTTTTTTCATGAATATGGCATGGTAAGACATAAATTGTCATGGTTTATCATATGAGCAGTGTGTGTTTTGATGAAATAGAGCACTCGTTCGAGAACTGTGCACTGACGTATACATAAGTACTTGTAATCATTGTTGGTGCTACCCCACTTGTAAGCAGTTGTGCAAAACACGGCACATTGGCTCAACTCGCTGCAACACTAGGCTATCGACTAGCTAACAATCAACAATCTGTTTTCTGACATATAAGCAACTATGTATCTTGTTACAGTGGTTCATGCAGTTAACTGAGGCCACAATGTAAATTCCAAACATTCACACGCTAGTCGAATGCTCATGTGGAACACTCACATTAAACTCGTCTTCATAAAAAACTTGAAAAGCATAAGTTAAGCAATTTTATACATCTCAATGATTCATAGAACATAACAAACATATACTAGTTCATAGCAAAAGACAAAGTTGTGAGAAGGTTTACAAATCAGGAAAAAACAAGAAAGGCTTCTCTGAGCAAAGGGCCTCCCGGCAGGCTTCAATTTTCTGGAGTTCACTCTGGTTTTTTCTTGTTGCCACCATCCATGGTTAGGTTCTCTCATTCCAGAATAACCAATTTTAATTGTGGTCTCAGCTGGAATGCTGAACTGAACCATGTAGTGTACTGACCATGTGAAATTCTTGTGCATTCCACTAAATTTAAGCACTGCTATTTGTAGAAATAAGCAGACCACAATGCCTCTTGTCCGCGCACCTATCCAAAAACTGTCGTGCAGCCATGCCAGCTAGTCCTCGGTCCATGGATGAACTGGTAGAAAGTGCATTCCGGACTAGGATGCAGTTGTTTTCGCTTGTCCCTACACTGCAATCAGGAAGTAAAACGTACGAATCAACTTCATTTAGATTGTGTTGGTTATTCTACCTAGTAACTACCAATGTAGGAATACCTGGAAGATGGGCGGTTAGACAACAGCAACGAGGGATAGCCATCTCATTTTGCGCAGTTCTACTAAAACTGAGGTGTGTGCTTTTGATTGAGTGCATAGAAACGATACGGAGACAGACATCCCGAAACGATATGGAGACAGACATCCCTGTTTGCGCAAATATGAAATATGGTTATTTAAACAGTGACAGATATTTGCAGTGGTGTATGATTAACAGCAGCATCTATTGTGTTATAATTGGCACTATATTGACAGTATGAAGTGTCCTTAAGTAAGTGGCATCACGTCACATCAACACTGCCACTAGATTAACATGCAGAACAATAGCATTAGTATTACTGTCATGAGAGTAGCACATGGTTAGTAAATGTGCAATAAAATTTGTGCAGTTCCACTGGGATGAAGCAATGTTAGCGGTGTGAGATTTAAGTGTAACTGCAAAAATACAATTCATGGGAAACAAAGCAAGACAGAAGCACTTTATAAAATGGTGGTGGCATTGCTCAATTTATCGACGACACTAGACCATTACTTATAGTGACATTAGGTGACATTGCTTAATGCTTCATGTGATTTTACATTAATGGTAGCGATATGGGCATAGGGACAGCAGGGGCATAAAGTGATGAGGCATATGTGGCTGCCGAGAGCGGCAGACACTCCGGCAGCATGTCTGCATTTGTCCCATTTTTTATCTCCTCGGCGACATTTTCCTATGTGAGAACAGGAAATCTAGACCTGCTCATTCTCATTTGCGTTGTCCCCCAACACCCATCACTTTCTTTCCTTTTTCAACCAAGAGATAGGTCCACTTCCCCCCACCCTTCACCATCCACGATGATTTCTTCCTCTTTTCAACAAAGAGACCGGTTGGGTAGCCAGTATCTACTACTTTCCCCCGTTTCCTCTTAGAACCAAGTCCTATATTCATGCTACAGCTTTCCCACTTTCTTCCCTATTTGAACCAACTCTTAGAGTCGACTGTATGAACTAGCTTTACCTCTACTAATAGTAAAAGTCTAGGTGGCTTTGGAACAGCGGACGGAAGTAGAAAAAGATCCACACGAAGGGAGCTGGGGCAGTAGAGCAAGGCAGGTTTAGAAGGAATATATACCTGAGGGTCATTGGCATGTGGCAAAGACGACGTCGGGAGGCCACATCTTTGCCACAATACCGCACGGAGGAAGAAGGGGTCAGAAGCCCTCCCGAGCCGGCGCTCTCTCGGAGAGAATGGCGCGGCCGCCGATCAGGACGTGCGGGCAGTCGTTGGTCTCCTCCCTCATCGCCGACGACAGCATGAACAATGCACCTACACCCCTACCATGGTCGAGGTTGTCCGTCTGGATTTGTGACCAGCCGCGAGGTGAGAGAGAGTGTGGCCACCTTTGTCTTGCTTAGATCTGGAGAGCATGAGAGAGTGAACGAGAGGAACCCTAGTAAAGAAAGCGCTAAGGCTCCTGCTTATATATATAGTGGAGTGATTTTGTTGTACCAGCTTCAAAAAAATGCGCTCCTACGTGTACCCGCAAGTGGGTGTCAGAGAACTAGTGCATGCATGCACAACTTCTCTTCGTGAGATTACAATATACTATGCCCAAAGAACGTTCGCCGCAAGTGTAATAGTATAAGTGTGTGACGTGTCAGCTAAAATAAAATGTGCGCGACGTCTTTTGTTTTTTAGAAGTTCTAAGGGTAGGGTGTGAAGAGCACATATGTGCGTGACGTCTACCTACAGATAGACGGTGGGTGCGAGTCTGCGACAGGACTCAGGAGAGTCGTGATTTGTGATGGTGCGTTTGCGTGAGAGAGAGGGGGGCACGTATTAATGCAATGCATGTGTCCGTAAATCATTATCCGACAAACGTTCGCCACAAACCTTTTCCCGACGAACGCCCTAGGAACCGTTAGATCGGCATCCTATAGTGTCAGTTTTGCCATGTCATTTAACAGAACAGCCACTCCTCCGACACACAAATCTTTCACGTGAGTGTTAGCAACTGCCATATGCTCCCTCCGTTCCAAAATGCAGTGCATATAGCTTTATTGAAAATCCGAACCTCGCAAACTTTTACCGAGTTTTTGTGTACCAAATTGCACATGTAGAATACTCTGTATATATCATTTCATTCATCTTCGAGAGGTAACTATAAAGATGGGGGAGGAGTCTACAAAGAAAGACCATCGTATCACCTGCAACAATTTCAACCATCCTTTGGTGTCGAGGAATATCATAGGAACTCTATATGATATGATTTTTATAGGATTTTTTCCTTTAGAGCCAATTGGTTCATAGGAATAGATTCATATACTCCACATTTCAAAGGAAATAAACATGATATCATTTCTATAGCTTTAGAGCCACTTGGTTCATATGAATGGATTCCTATACTCCCTTAATTTCAAGGGAAAATAAACATTAGCGTATATTCAATAGAAAAGTTCCTATGATATGAACCAAATTACATCTCTTTTCTAATCCCTCCTCATAGGAATTGAGATACATGTCACCTCTAGATTCAATAGAAAAGTTCCTATGATGTGAACCAAATGACATCTCTTTTCCAATCCCTACTCATAGGAATTTAGATACTCCATGTCATCTCTTTCCCTACAACTTCCATGTATACATCTTCTATTCCTAAATAGCTAGTACAACCTCCTAGTAGCTTTTTTCCTAGACATGCAACTATGTCACAAGAACTATATAGTGTGCCAATAACTTTGAAAGATGGTCGCCGGATGAAGCTAATCCGACAGTGAAAAGATGGAAAATCCGAGCACTACTGGCCGTTGGATATCGTCAACATTCCACCAGATCCGCCACATGCATGTACAATTTAGAAGACTCCATGGTTGAACTTAAGCATAACGCACAAACCTGAAAACACAAGCCCTTCTCCTTTGTTCTAGAATCTTCTGTATCATAATTGAATTTTTTTTCTAAATAAATTGCCATTATTTGTTTTTTACTTTAAGCTTTACAATGCACAACCCCATGAATCTTAACATTTTTATAAAACTAATTGATTTTGAATGAGATGAACTATAAGAACTAAACGAACATCTACATCATGCATATATGACTCAAAGCTTTACATGCTATAGTGTGTATTTATTCATAATTTGGTTTCGAAATCTCATGCATTCAATGCATGTGTACCTTACTAGTTTTGAGTAGAGTAGCAAATTTCATGCAGCCCCGGGTATATCAAAATGCAGGGCCCATGCATCATTGCCTTTTGGTCGAACCTATGTCCACAATTTTTATACGTACTATATCTCCACTAGTCCCTGAACGCAAAATGCTGCCTCGTTCCCGTAAAACCAAGCGGCCCACACATATTTAAGGCGTCGACTCGAACTCAGTCCCTCTCCCGTTTACTACGACATGGCCCCGCACGCCGTAATACTCCTACAAACCCTACCGCCGCACTCATCATCGGTTTTCTTCAAGAGGACGAGGGAGAAGCCTATTTGTAGTGGAGGCGCTTTCAAAAAAAGGATCTATAGTGGAGACCCCTACCCTCGGGTGCCCTAGGTAGCTGCCGCATGCATCATTGCTTTCTATTTTCTTTATGCTCTTGTGCCCTAGAGTGAAATGACGGTTGCTTCGTCCATCCAGCTTAATGCGAGAAAGGTGGGGCTTTGTGATTTTACCCCTCATCGCTCATTTTCTACTACTGCGGCGCTACGACCAGGGTGCCTCCAATTCCAACCACTGCTCCGAACTGTAATTTGGTGCATTGCACGTGGAACAAGACGGTGGATGAGCCACATGTTGATCAAAGGGGTCCTATTAAGTGTGTCTCCATTTCGTGTGTGTACTAACCCTGCTTGAGTTGCTACGCCAACACGACAGGAGCAGCCTACCACTTGGTTTTGCTCCTTGGTGAATCCGGACTATATTGATCTAAAAAGATACGTGCTGAACTACCCTATCCATCTCGTTTTTTTAGGCGTCTCGGTTTATAGGGCGTGCATGTAGTTCTAGGTAATCCATTTGACTAAGTAAATATGAGTTACTATGTCACAAAAAGTATATCATTGGATTCTTAAGCGGATGTAGTTGTATTTAAAAGTCGAGGGCGGGGCTTTTCCTGCATGGTAGGCGGGGCAGTTCCGCCTAGTCGGTTCTATAGAGACGTGAGCAGATGAGGGAGTAGGCTGCTGCAAACGTAGGGTTGTGTGATTTGACAGCGAGTTACTACTGGACAGGTGGGGTCCCATGATTTGACTTGCCATTATCATTTTAACTGCGGCGCTACGACCGACATGAGTGTCCCGATTCCTGACCACCTCCATACAGGTGCCTATCCGAATGCTCCACCATGTAGTAGAGGCTGGCTCTTGCATGAGAGCCCACTTCTCCACTTTTTCCTTGCCTCTCTTTCCTCCACATATGCAAAAATGCCATGTAAAGCAGGCTTATAGCCCACTATTGTACTAGTACTTACTTGCTCCTACAGGTGCTAAGCTTGCCACATAGGCACAAAGTCTGATGTGGCAAGTTAATTAAGAAGAGAGAGAATGGTTTGGTGACCCAAGGAAGAAACGGTGCTAAGCGCGTGTACCTAGGTGAAAAGACAATTTTGAGTCTATAGCTAATTAAATGAATCAAACTTAGCAACAAAAACTAATTAGCACCTATGCATTGGGGACTTGATTGTTAAGCCATTTAATGCCCTTACCACCTCATCTAAGCACCATTTCATTGGAAGAGGACACTCCTTGGCAAATGCAATAAATACTACGAAGAAAGAGATAGAGAGAAGTAAAAAATAAATACACTTATAGCCAACCTTATAGCTAACCTTGTTGTAGTATGAGTGACTAAGTGATGACTATGTATGACATGTCAACATCAGATAGCCTAACGCACCATGTTAAATCTCCAAGGGCGCGACCGCGCGAGCGACGCGACAGTCGTGGTAGGTGCGACCATAATACGGGCTGCTGGCAGCCCTTGGATCTGAGATCGAATAGTCGCATGCTAAGTTGCTGAAAAATTGCAGAATAACCCTCCAGGATAGGATATTCACCCATAGGTCTAGAATCACGCCATGCAACCGTTCGATCTCAGATCCAAGGGCTCTCGGAAGCCCGTATCATGGGAGAATGGAAAGCCACTACCCTGCCATTCACACGCTGGCAGTTTGCTCCTACTCGTCCCCGCACATCCTTTAATATTATGGCGGTTCGCTCCTAGTTGTCCCTTCCTTTCACATTACGGTAGTTCCACTAATCCTAACCCTCCTCCCAAATCCATGGCGTCCCAAATCTCCATGATCGGCGGTGAGTACAAGGTTAGAACCATTACCGGTGATGAGTTCGACGTCATCTACACCCGTTCTTCCATGACGGTGAAAGGATGCCTTGCTCGCTTCAGACGCATGTTCGAAAACTTAGATGATGAGTGGGTCGCTGGGCTAGATGTTGAGTACACCACAGTCCTAGGACGAGAGAAGGATGTAAAGGAGGAAGAGAGGAAGAAGCCCGCTCTGATCTAGGTTTGCATGCATGACTTATGCTTGGTCTACCACATATGCCATGCCGACGTTGAATGCCTGGATTTTAAGAACTTCCTCAAGAGCAACCTAGTCAAATTCGTTATTGTAGACTTTACGAACGACAAAAAAGTCCTAGGTCGGATAGGCCTCATTGTAGGCAACCCCTTCGACCTCCAGAAGAATCGGCTGATGCCCTCCAGTGGCCAGCTTTCAATGCTGACCCTGGCAGGAGCAATGGTTCATCGTTCATACGATAAACTAGAGAAACCTCAATACACGTTTCATCGTCATGCATGGCAGCGGAATGTACTAGATATAGACCACATCCACTATGCTGCAATGGATGGCTACCTTTGTTTCAATATCTACAAGGGTTGGATGAAGAGCAAGAGCCAAGTGTGCGGTTCAAGCAAAGAAGTATCAGCCAAGAGGAAGAGGGACAAGGACGAAGTTGAGGACATGGACGAGGACTCCGAATAAGGTGGCAGTGTTGTTGCTCATGGTGGTTCCAATGCAGTGTCTACCGAATTAGTTGCATAGTTTAATTTCAGGTGTGCTTAGTTTAATTTGAGGGGTGGGTTGTGTTGAGCCCCTGGCAGAACTATGTTATGTTTCTTCTCGTTACTTTAACTCTTTAGTACGTACATACTAGTATTTCTTACATTTCATTTGGCACCCCATTTAAGCATGTACTAGCTTTTTTAATAGTACTATATGCATAATTTGGCGATGAGCGCTCTCTATATGTACCACCTTTTTTTAATTTCAATTTTTGCTCCATGGCGTAATCCATCGATACTACTACTGTACAAAAGTATACATTTTTTAAAAGGCTAGAGTACTGTTCATCACATATATAGCCAGTTAAATTCTCAACCTAGAATGACGTGCATGCCATGTAAACCGATACGGAGGAAGTATAGTAAAAATGAGGTGATTTTACCGAGCGATCGGCGGGGGAGCATGGCCTGTCATGCGGTCCCACGTGTCATGATGTACCAAGGCGATGCGCGTGTCCCTCTTGAGGCAGAACCAATACTACGTGGTTTGAGATGATGGCAAACCGAAGTGTGAAATAATAGTTGCTTCGTCTGTCTGGGAAGGTGCGGCATTGTGATTTGACGTCTCATTGCTCATTACTACTACTGGGCCGGTACGAGTGGGGTGCGTCCCCCCTGTTGTTCTGCAGTGTTATTTGGTGCTTGACACATTGACCTGGTTGCTATATGTCCCACATGTCGGCGACAGGAAGTACAGAATTCAAGAAAGGGAGCGTCGACGGAGGAGTATACATGACATGGCTTGGGTTTTTGCTGCTTCGCGCGATCCATCGGTATAAACCCGGAATAAAAAAGGCGAGGGCGGCTCTTTTCCCGCGCAGCAGGTAGGGGAGTTTGGCACAGTCTGTTCGAGGCAAGGAGGAAGGAAGGGAAACAAGCAAATAACGCTTAAGCGACTTAGTTTTGGAAAAATCTGATTTTACGGAGTACGTACCCACTAGGGTTTATAGGGCTCATCTAAAAAACATTCGTTTTTCCGTTTGATAAGTCTCAATTCTACTACTAGTAGTAGTACCATCACATGTTGGATTTCGAGGTGGGTTAGATCACCCGATGCAAGCAGTGTCAAGAGAAAACTCACCAATGCATGTAGAAGTTCATGGAAATTTAGTGGTCATTTATGCATTCGTTCTAATTAGTTCCTCGATAAACATAACTTCTTGAGAAAAATTAGCGTACTAATTACTTGTGCAAACTATGAAATTAATTCGACCACTCACCGTCTACCTTGGTTGGAGAGATTTTGAAATTGAGCCATAAACTGGAAAGGAGCGAGAAGTAACTTTTGTCTCGATTACTATTTGTGGCCTTGTATAGATGCAAAATGTATTTTTTTATAGTGGCCTTGTATAAGTAAATGGAGGGAGTACTAAAGGACATATATATTCCAAACAATATGATAATCTCTCTAACCAAGGTAGTAGGGACGAGGAGTAAACGGAGGGAGTAGTAAAATTTTCTTCTCGTCCTGCTATAAGTGCATCTAGTGCCCCTTAGTGATTTTGGTGTATTGAAGACTTATAGGTTAAGGGACTAATGCGTTTGTGAGTGTACACAGGTCTATAAGTCTATGAGGAGTTTGATATTTACAGAGAATGTCGACCCCTAAAAATGAAGTTCTTCATTTGAAGACTTTGGATTTCTGAAGATTTACTGAAGACTTTGAAAGTAAAGAAATTGGTGCGACCTTGAAGACTTGGTATTCTTTCGAGGAACATGAAGCGTGAAGAATTTTGTTTTTATAGTTTCATTTTCTCTTTCCTGAGTCATAGGAAACACCGTACTGTTAAAGGGGGTCAAGGAAATACTAAGGAAAAATTTCCATGTGATGCTCAACTCAAAATCCTACACCTACCAATCCCTTCGAGTGAAGCCATTGGAAATCTCATACAGTTTAGTCATATTCTTCAGTGACAGAGACGATGTTCTTCTGATCTCTGAGGAATTTGTTCTGACTGAGGAGTTAGGAATTCACTAGTGTGAATTTCCTACATAGTGAGGAACATGATAGCCCTGAGGAATTTGATAGTCAAAATTCCGACCGTTGTTTTGCTACGCGCCAGCTGTCCCAAAATATCCTACCACCTAACGGTCATATCAGACAAGGGCATTTATGTCTTATCATGTCGGGCTGCTCCCTAGGCTATAAATAGCCGCCCCCTTCAACCACTAGCTGGTTGGCTGCTCCGAGAGAAACTGACACTTGTCATTTGAGAGCAACCCATCCTCCGAGGACTTTGAGCGAAATCATCAAGTGAGGAAATCCCAAACCCAAACCTACAAAACCCCAAGTGATTGAGCATCACTGAAGAGATTGATCCTGCATGGATCCGACGCTTGTTTCCTTTGAAGACTGTGCTTCTTCCAGATGGTTAGGCGTCAAGGTCTAGAGCATCCAAGAGGAATTGTGGATCGCTGAGTGACCAAGTTTGTGAAGGTTCAGAAGTCACCTGAAGACTTACCACGAGTGATTGGGCGAGGTCTGTGTGACCTTACCTCAAGGAGAATACGGTGAGGACTGTGTGTCCGGGACTGGGTGTCTTCGAGTTTAAATACTCAGCCGCTCCAACCATATGTAGAACTAAGATAGCAGTTGGAACTGGTCTACCAAATCATTGTCTTCACCGAGCTAACTGGTTCTATTTCCTCAACTCTTTCATTTCCTCATGTATGTTGTTGTGTGCCTATTCATATATGTTTGAAGACTTTTGACTGAAGACTTTCTCAATTTCCTTAGTTCTATTCCTTCAGTCTGTTCGTCTTCTTTCTTGTTTTATCCTGTGTTTAAGCTTTCTGTACTTTGTGCTTGTCTTCATTTCATCATGATGATTGTGCTTGTGTTCTGTTATGTTCCTTTCTGAGTACTTATTCCACTACAAGTAGTTCTTCATTTAAGAATTTCCTCACCAGCAAATTCCTTAGTGAAGAATTCATAAAAATCGCCTATTCACCCCCCCTCTAGTCGATATAATGCACATTCAATTGGTATCAGAGCAAGGTACTCCCTTGTTCTGTGTGATTTGATTTAACCGCCTGGAGTTTTAGTTATGTCGACCGCAGGTATGATAAAGGTCTTTGCTGGGTGTCCAACCTTCGATGGAACGGACTACCCTTACTAGAAGAACAAGATGCGGATGCATATTGAGGCAATTGACAACGATCTCTAGTATGTTGTGGAAAATGGTGTTCCCTCAGTCACACCGTCTCTGAACGCTACTAATGTGAAGAGATTCAGGCAAATCGATTCTTAAGCAAAGAATATCATATGTGGTCATCTAAGCAAAGGACAGTATGGAAGAGTGAGCGCTTTGGAAACTGCCAAGTTATCTGGGATAGACTGTCCAAAGTAAATGAAGGAGTCTCGACTCAACGTGAATCTCGTGTTGACATTCTTCGCAATCTCTTCAACCGCTTCAAAAGACTCAACAATGAAAATGTCCATCAAACCTTCGATCGCCTCACTGACATGTCAAATGAGCTTCAAGCGCTTGGCGCCACTGACATCACCGACCATGAGGTGGTGAAGAAATTGTTGAGATCGCTAGATTATTCATTTGATACTCTGGCACTGATGATTCAAGAGCGTGCTGACTACAAGTCACTTAATCCCGCTGATATCCTCGAGAGGCTAAACACTCATGAGTTCCAGCTTGCTGAGAAGAGAAATTTATATGGTTTGAGCTATGGCAAACCACGTGCTTTGAAGGCCAAGGCAGTTTATGAGTCTGACGAAGAAGACTCTACCAGCAGCCTTGGTGATCCCAAAGAACTGAGCCAGGAACTAGCACTGCTCATGAAGAAATTTCAGAAGTTCTCAAGACGTGGTCGCTTTGGAAAATCCTCAAGAAGCAACGATTCCTCATCCAGTGACTACAAGAAAAGGTTGTGCCACAAATGCAAGAAGCCTGGTCACTACATTCAAGATCGTCCTCAGTGGGACAAGGAATTGAAGAAGAAGAAATACAAGGATTATAGTTCTGATGATGCCAAAAATAAGAAGAAATCTTCAAAGTCTTCATCATCAAAATCCTCAAAGTCTTCATCTCACAAGAAGAGCAGCTCCAAGAAGGCTCGGGCATTCATTGGCAAGGAAATGGACTCTGAGGCTGAATCTGAGGATCATGAGGAAGAGGAGGCATCCGAGGAGTCCGAGACTGGTGTGGCAAGCCTGGCTCTTGCTACCGCGTTCGTCAGCAAGTCTATCTTCAACTCTGAAGAAAATGGCAACACCAACAATGCTGATGAAGGCAATGATGACTACGTTCCCACCTATTGCTTCATGGCAAAGGGTGCCAAGGTAACTAAATATGCCTCCTTTGACTCTAGTGAGGATGAATCTGATGAAAATCTCAAGCCCAGCTACTCTAAACTTGCTAAAATTGCTGTGAAACAACAAAAGGCTATTGAAAAGCTTCAAAACATGTTAGACAAAAGTGATGATATGTTGGGTGAAGAAATGGATCGCACAAAAAACTTAACTGATAATCTTCAGAGACTTCAGTCTAAGTTTGACAATCTTCAAAGTCATCATAACACTCTCTTATCTGATCATGAGAAGCTTTCTTATGAGTTTTTTCAAAGAAAGCAAGATCTTGAGAAGCTAAGAGTGAGTTATGAAGATCTTCAGAAGGAGCGTGATTCATTACTTGCTCAACAAGTCAGCGCTACCCATGAAGAATTTGTTCCTCCATGTCTGAAGTGCATTGAACGTGAAACTGCTAATTCTTCACCTGAATGTTCAAATGCTTCTAATGCTACAAATTCTTCTTATGTCTCTGTTGTCACTAATTCCTCATATGAGGACAATGCAAGTATCATTGATGTTGCAGGGTTGAAGGAATTGTACATGACAGGCATGTACAAAAGCCTCAAAGGGCATCAGACTCTTTGTGAAGTGCTCAAAAAGCAGATCCTCAACAGAAACCCTAGGAAAGAGGGTATTGCCTTTGAGAGGAAACTCAATGCTGATGGAACATATTGGAAACCTGAGCAGTACCCCAAAACCTCATGGGTTGCTGCAAAGGGACCTCCAGTTGATCCATCCAATCTATCTGGCTTTACATGTGAATCTTCCCATTCGTTTGACGAGTCATTTGACTCTAACTATAAACTGTTCAAAAATCAGAATGGTGAAGTATTTGCTAGATATGTTGGGACTAACTGCAGGAACGGTTCTCCTATGAAGAAAATCTGGGTTCCCAAAAGTTGCCTTGAAAGTCTTCAGGTGAATGTCCTCATGACACCACTTGTGAAGAAAAGGAACTCCAGATCAAATTCTTCATATGAACCAAATTCTTCATATGGATCCAAGTCCTCATACGGACCAAATTCCTCACGTGGATCAAATTCCTCAAAAGGATCAAAGTCCTCATATGATCATCATCGTGCTAACCCTTCTGTTTCGCAGGGTAGAGCTAAAGGCTATGAATATGTGCATTATTCTTCAAATCATTATGTTCATAAGTCCTCGAAGAATTTCTCTGCTTATTCATATGCTTACTCTAACCCCTCCTATGTGAAACAAAGTGGACTGGCGTCTATGCCACCTTTCTCATATGGTGCTCACAGAGTGATGAATTCTTTGCCACCCCTCCAGGTGTTCATGGTGAAGAAAAAGAATTAATCTCTTATGCAGGATCAGGTCTCCAGTCATGCTCAAAACGACTGAAGAATTTGCTGGAGACCTGAACATTGCATGAATGGATGCAGGCTAATTATGAAGAAATGAATTGTCATTTCTCACGTCCTCATACTGAATTATCTATGCTATTTCTTGATGAAATTGAACTGATGATACTGATATCATATTCTTCACTGATGAAGTATATGAGTTTGTAAGCTGCACTAATTCATCTGCAGGATGATCAACCCAAAGCAAATGAGTGGGTCCTCGATAGTGAATGTACAAATCACATGACTGGTGACAAGAATCTATTGATCGATGCTCCCTTATCACCGTCACATCTGAAGCATATCATCTTTGCTGACAAAGGCAAAAGTCAGGTATTGGGTCTAGGTAAGGTAGCAATCTCAAAGGATCGACACATGGACAAAGTCATGCTTCTCGAGTCCTTAGGATACAACCTCATGTCTGTCTCAATGCTTTGTGATCTTGATATGGTTGTTGTCTTTGGAAGATATAGTTGTGTTGTGATCATGGAAGCTGACTATTCCAAAGTCTTCGAAGGCTTTACGAGAGGAGATCTGTATATGTTGATTTCTCTACAGGACCACAGCCTGCCGTGTGCTTACATGCAAAAGCTTCAAAAGGTTGGCTATGGCATCGACAACTTGGTCATGCTGGCATGAGGAATCTGCACACGCTTGCGAAGAAGAAGCATGTCATTGGCATTGAGAATGTCAAATTCCTCAAGGATCACTTATGCGGAGCTTGTGAAGCTAGAAAGATGAAAAAGGCCAAGCATCCAGCGAAGACTATCATGACTACCACTCGACCATTTGAATTGCTTCACATGGATCTCTTCGGTCCTAATCATTATTCTGCTATGATGAATGATGCATCTATATATGGCTTTGTTATTGTTGATGATTATTCTCGTTACACATGGGTACATATTATCACTTACAAACATGAAGTGCAGGAAGTCTTCAAACGATTTTCCTCGAGGGCTTCAACCAACTTTGGTGTGAAGATCAAACACATCAGAAGTGACAATGGGACTGAGTTCAAGAATTCCGGTCTTGATGGCTATCTTGATGAACTTGGTATTACTCATGAGTTATCTGCTCCTTATACTCCTCAGTAGAATGGCGTCGTGGAGCGCAAGAACAGAACCCTCGCTGAAATGGCTTGCACTATGCTTGATGAATACAAGACACCTCGTCGGTTCTGGATTGATGCAATTGATACTGCTTGCCACATCATCAACAGAGTATATCTTCATAAATTCTTCAAGAAGACTGCCTATGAACTCCTCACTGACAAGAAACCCAATGTAAGTTACTTCAAAGTCTTCGGTGCTAAATGTTGGATTAGTGATCCACATCACAATTTGAAATTTGCACCGAAAGCACATGAGGGTTTCATGCTTGGTTACGGAAAGGACTGGCACACCTACAGAGTCTTCAACAGTGTTCTTCACAAGATTGTTGAAACTGTAGATGTGCGGTTCGATCAAACTAATGGCTCGCAAAGAGAGCACCTACCTTCTGTGATAGATGAACCTGCACCTGAGGATTCTATCAGGTTCAAGGCCACTGAGGATGTCATTCCTATTGAAGAATCTGCTGAAGAATTCATTCCAGAACGTGATGAACGTCGTACTAGCGCACCTGAAGAAACTGGTGCTGAGGAAAATGCTCCTGAAGAAAATGTGGATCAAATTCCTCGAAGACAACCCGCTCGTCCTCGTATTGCAAATGAAGTACAAGTCGAGAAGATCATCGATGACATTTGTGCACCAGGTCCTCTCACATGCTCAAAAGCTTCACATTTATCTAACTTTTGTGGGTACTTTGATTTTGTCTCCATCACAAAGCCCACTAAGGTAGATGAAGCATTTCTAGAGCCTGAGTGGATTCAAGCTATGCAAGAAGAATTACATCAGTTTGAGCTCAACAACGTCTGGGAACTGGTCAAACGTCCAGATCCTCGCAAGCAAAACATCGTTGGAAAAAAATGGATCTACCACAACAAGCAAGATGAAAATGGCCTTGTGGTGAGGAATAAGGCACGGCTTGTAGCTCAAGGCTACACACAGGTTGAGGGTATTGATTTCGATGAAACTTTTGCACCTGTTGCTAGACTTGAGGCTATTCGCATACTATTTGCTTATGCTAACCATCATAATATCACTTTATATCAAATGGATGTGAAAAGTGCATTCCTCAATGGTAAGCTTGAGGAAGAAGTATATGTTGCTCAACCCCCAGGTTTTGAAGATCCAAAGAATCCCGACAAAGTCTTCAGACTCAATAAGGCCCTGTATGGCCTCAAGCAAGCCCCTCGGGCATGGTATGACACTTTGAAGGAATTATTCATGAAGAAAGGCTTCAAACCCGGTTCACTCGACCCAACTCTTTTCACTAAGTTTTATGATGGTGAATTGTTTGTGTGCCAAATATATGTTGATGATATTATCTTTGGTTGTACTGACCAACGCTATAGTGATGAATTTGCCTATATGATGAGTGAAGAATATCAAATGTCTATGATGGGAGAGTTGAAATTATTTTTAGGTCTTCAAATTCGTCAACAACGCAATGGTATATTTATATCGCAGGAGAAATACCTCAAAGATGTATTGAGGAAATTCGGCATGCAAGATTGCAAAGGGGTCAAAATTCCAATGCCCACAAATGGCCATCTATGCACTAATGAAAAAGGTAAAGACTTCGATCAAAAGGTATACTGCTCCATGATTGGCTCTTTATTGTACCTATGTGCATCTAGGCCAGATATTATGCTTAGTGTTTGCATGTGTGCCCGATTTCAAGCTACTCCGAAGGAATCACACCATAAGACTGTGAAACATATTCTTCGATACTTAGCTCACACACCAACACTTGGATTATGGTATCCCAAGGGCTCTTCATTTGATCTCATTGGATATTCAGACTCTGACTATGCTGGCGATCGCGTGGACCGCAAGTTAACATCAAGCACATGTCATTTCCTCAGACGATCTTTAGTCTATTGGTCCTCGAAGAAACATAACTGCATATCAATCTCGACTGCAGAAGCTGAGTACATTTCTGCTGGATTGTGTTGTGCTCAATTACTTTGGATGAAGCAAACACTCAAGGACTATGGCATCAACGTGAAGAATGTGCCTCTCTACTGCGACAATGAGAGTGCAAGCAAAATTGCTCATAACCCAGTTCAGCACTCGAAGACAAAGCACATCCAGATTCGTCATCATTTTCTTCGTGATCATGTGTTGAAGGGCGATATCTCCATCGACCACGCTAGCACTGAAGATCAGCTGGCCGATATCTTCACTAAGCCCTTGGATGAGAAGAGATTTAGCAAGTTGCGGTGTGAGCTAAATATCTTAGAATCTTCGAATGTTCTCTGAAATGGACACACATCCTAACACTTATGCTAACTTGATGACTTAGATGCACAACACATGAAGTAACGTTTTTCTTCAATCAATGAAGACTAACCCTCTAAGTGTGAAGAAATTAATGAAGAAATTGACTCTCAGAGCCCTACAACAATTGTACGCAATGTCTGAAGCCAACTTTCTTATACGGTGGGTTACGCCACCACAAAAGTTGAAAATCTTCAATTTGAGTTTTTCCTCAGTTTTGAAATTCCTCAGTTTTTCAAATTCTTCAACTTGCAATGTCCTCACTATTTCTGTCGTTTGTCTTCATTTGAATATATACATATATAAGTTTTATGTCCTCTACAACATTCACTTATTGCTACTTCTTCAAGTTGACTGTTTCCGCTAAGTGAACATGATCGGAACCTTCCCCCTCTATGCTAAACTCAATCTAATCTTTTCACAAATTCTTCATGTGCGTTCTGATTTGAAACTCGTTCAAAATCTTCACTGGGTCCTTGACAGCTGAAGAAATTGCGAACGGTAACTTAAAACTTATCTTATCTAAATTTTCGGCTTTGCCGCTCAAACCGTTCCGCTTCTCACGACAAATACTTATCTATTCACCCATGATCCTACATGATCGCCACCTCATAGTACATGGGTGACACATGTCATGTGAATGGGAAAAGCCAGGGGCACTTTCGTCCGAAATCCTCGGGCGCATAGTTTTTCACTATCGCTATAAATACCCATGTCTTCTCCTCACTTCACTTTTACTCCACTCGACCTCTCCCTCCCGCTCGAGCTTCCCAAACCCTAGCGCCGCCGCTACTTCATCACCGCCGGTGAGGAAGAGCTTCACTACCTCGACCTCGTCACCGTCATACTCGCGTCGGTTGCGGATTTTTTCACTCCGCCGCCGCCGTAGCTGTCTTCCTCTACCAAGTTAGGGCGTGGAAGATCTGAACAGACGAACTTCATGTCAACGCTTCCCAGTTCGTCGTGTTCTTCACTTCGGGTAATTAAAAGTTGCTTTTATTGCCCTCTTTGATTCATGTGTTTTCCTAAAAGTCTTCAAAGGTGTTTATTCTTCAAATCTTCACACACTAAAACACCTCACATGTTATGTGTTCTTGATTCGTTTCTCTAAGCAATGATTTTCTTCAAGATTCCTCAATTGTGTGGATTTTCAAATCTGTACAACTCTGGAACCTAAGATAAAGAACGCTCAGTGAAATTCATCAAGACTCGTCTGGTTAAATTCCTCAAAATCTTTTCTTTTTGAAAAACCTTCTGAGAACGCATATGACCTCTCCAAATTCCTCGCAACTATACTCTGTTCATAGGTACAAAATGTCTGCTGCTGAATCACTAAGTTCTCATCAACTTAACTCATTTGCAGCGTTCCTTGAAGAAAATTTGCATACCTCTTCAGAAACTTCAGTTGTTCATATTCCTTAGCTTAAAGAAAATGGCTGACAAGAAGCCACAGAAGGGAGGAAAAAGGGCTGAGGTCAACACAGTGTTTGAAATCCCTGAGGATATTTATGCTGGATACTGCACTCCTGATGAGGCCAAGTTTGGCAAGGAGGACAAGAATCAGCACAAGGTGCGCATACAACAAATTGAGAGGAGATGGGCACGAGAATGGAGGGAGTACAAATACGTTACTCCCAAGTACATGAAGAAATCCGCGCTCAACCCTCCATGCTCAAGACCTCCATTGAGACCTGGCCAACTGGCGGATCCCACCAGCCTCAAGCGCGGTGAGGACTATGCTACTGAATGGGCTAGGCGCCAGGCCAAACTAGCCAAGCAAGAAAAAGAAGCAGTGAGGAAATTCAATGAAGATTCTACTGCTGCTGCTAACACTGCTGAGGCCTCTAGTAGTAAGCCCAGGAAGGCTATGCCAAAGAAGCCTGCCCACAAGTCCAGCGCTTCTCCTCAAATGCCCTCACGGCCAAGCTCCTCAGCAATGCCCTCACAACCAGCATCTTCAAAGCCCTCACGGTCAATTCATCAGTCTGCTCCTCCTCCTCCGATAAAGTCTTCAGCTGCTCCTACAAAATCTTCGGCACCTGTGCATCTAGCCACGTGCCAAAGGACTCAAGGCTTCTCTATTGCCTTTGAAGCATCTACAAGTTCCTCAGCTGCTCGACCTTCCTCAGCTGGTCCCTCACTGCTGAAGAAAAAGGCAACTGCTGGATGAGGTCGTCAACCAAGTCCTCACAAGAAGCAAGTTGCTTTCCAAGTGCCCTCTGATGATGATGAGGCGGATGATGATGAACTTGTCGAAATCATCAGAGACAGGCAAGCTAGGGCCGCTAGAGCCAAAGGCAGCAATGTGCCACTACTTCTGGATCCCAAGCTGATCCTCGATTTCATTGATTTATGGCACAAGGACCCAGCTACACCTTTGCCGGAGATGAACCCCACTCCTGGTCAAAGTAATGTCCTCACTCACTTCATTGACGAAGAGAAGTGGAAATATGAAGAAGGAAGAAGGCTGAAGAAAGCACAATACAAGAAACAACGCTTCCTCAAGGACAATGTCCTCACTCTTACCCCTGAACAACTAATTGTTGTACAAGCTGAACTCAAGCAACTAAGTGATGATTTCAATAAGTATCATGCTGATTGGAAGGGAGCAAAGGTTCAGTTCGTCAATTTGACGAAGACTTTCACTTCAACTGCCTCTGCACCGGTGCATGTTGAAATTCCTCAAGCTGAAGAATCTGCCCAGCCCACTGAAGAACATGCCAGCACCGCTGATGTCAGTATGGCTGCTGAAGAAAATGAAAGTACCACGGCTGATGACTCCATTCCAGCCGCTGAAGATATTGCCACAGCACCCACTAGTGGTGCGCCTGAAGAAAGTGAACAAGTTGGGGCAACTACTATAGTTGTGCTTGAAGAAAATGCACATCCTGCGCCTACACCAACTCCGATCCTTCCATCTGCATTAGATGTGAAGAAGACCAAAGCTGCAGAGCGTGCAGCAATGAAAAAGAGGAAGGCATCAACCTCTTCAAATTCTTCAGCTCCGAAGAAGATGAACACTCTGATCAGTTCAATTGACAATCCAATTGATGCCGTTCCTGTCTCTTCAATGCCATCAAAGGACCTTGTTCCGTTTGGTGAAGAATATGAGATTCCTAAGGAATCTGATGAAGAAACTCCTTCTGCTGCTTCGACAGAGCAGTTGGACGAAGAAATTAAAGTGGATGAGATCCCTTCAACCCCAGTCATTTCCTCACCTATGCCTCAGTTTACTTCTGAAGAGGCAGGTGTTGAAGAAATTGAAGAAGAGGATGTGGACATTGGCTGTACCACTCGTGTGCTAAATGATGAATTTTGGGACAGTCAACATCCCAACTCTCCAATGTTCACTCCCCTTCAAGCTATTCCTCAGTCCCCTGCCGCCACTGAAGTGCAAATGGGATCTGAAGAATCTCATGCAACCCCAAGTGTTCATGAAGAAATTCCAGCCACTAGTGCTGAAGAAACTGTCAATGAAGAATTGACAACCCAGGCTAAAGCTGCTGAAGAGCCTGAAATTCATCAGCCTGAGGAATCCTGAGATTGTGATCCCTGAGGTGGTAATGCAACTGACTGATACTCCTCAGCCCAAGCCAAAGGATCCCTTCTCTAAAAAGCAAAAATTCAAGGCTGACGATTTCTTCGGCGAGCACGTATTCTTCACGGATTTCAACCCCTATGACAATGCTCGTCTTAGAAGGAAGCGTTTCTAGACTGCTAGTCAGGCCAACTTCTATTCCTCAGTGCTCTTCAACAAGGACAAAGTCTTCGATCATGAGCATATTCCTCATGTGGACATGGAATCCCTGCCTTGCTTCTCCCAAGTCCTCAGCATGATTCATGATGCTAGCTTGCTCAATTTCTGCTCAGACATAGTTGATTGGAATGAAGAGCTTATTCTTCAGTTCTATGCAACTTTGCATATCACAGGCGATGTTGCTGATGTCAACTCATGGGTGTTGGACTGTATGACTGAAAACACTCATTACAAGGCACCAGCCACTGAATTGCTTCGGGCCTTACCAACCAGTTCTATGCCTGACGGTGCTCACTGTCTGTATGATGAGCCCGAACTTACTGATCATTATATGCAAGTGCTCATGAAACCGCTGAAGCCAAGACAAGCTCCAAGGACCAAATTCCTCATGAAGGAATTGCTCTATGTGCCCAGAACCATATATCGCATTCTGACGAAGACCATGAGTCCCATCAAAGTCCATGACTCATCCGATGAAGAAATTATCGGAATGATGAAGAATATGCTTTTCAATATCATGCATGGCATCCCCATAAATTATCATGATTTCTTCATGAGGACTCTGGCGAATGTTGCACTTTCACCATTTGAGCTGAAGCCTTACGCGCCGTGGATCATGAGATTCCTTAGAACAAGGTCTTCACTCAACTACAAGGCAGATTTTCAGAATCACCTCAGCTACTTGCCCCCTATTGAAGTCCTCAAGCGGACAATTTCCTCATCCGATGAAAAGGGCAAGTCACCAGTTGTGATCGATGAAGGCACTCGTCCATTGGATGGTCAGTTCCGCAAAGCTGCATCCTACTCCACCAATGATGACTCTGCCACACATGATTCTGCTGCTGATGCTCCAAAGTCAAGTCCTCAAGCTACCGCTCCTCGTGTGATGACTGACCGTGAACTGCTCATAAGTCTTCACCAGAAGGTCGATCAAAATCACAAGTGGGTTAAGCACCAGTTTGTTCTATTCTTCACAACATGACTTCCACACATAATGCGGTGAAGAAAAACCACTACTACCTCCATGAAGTATTTGATCGCACCTAGGATATATTGTCACATCTATATGGTGAAGAAGATTTGAAGCAAATGGGCTTCAAGGAAGACTTTGACTGGTCTGCTCCTCCTCCGAAGCGATACAAGAAGGTCAAGGTTCCTCCCTTGGTGGCCAGCTCATATTCTTCATCGCGCGACACGGACGAGCATGAAGACTTGGACGACACTGCAGCAGGCCCTACAACGACTCAAGACCCCGACAATGCTGGCGCTCCTCCATCATCATGATATTCTTTAGGGGCGTTAGTCCTCAGTTTCAACCCTTTTGGTCATTCGATGACAAAGGGGGAGAAATTTGAGTTAGTCTTCAAGCGGGTCTATATATGGGCGTTTTTTTGCTAAGTTACAACTCTCGTTTTTCTGATGACTTTGCTGGATTGAGTTGTAATCTTAAACTCTATGGTGGCTTGATACTTTTGTTGTGTTCCTCTGCATGCTTATTCCTCATTTATGTTAATGCACGCATGCTGAATTACATCAGTCACCATATTTCATCATGCATTTCAAATTCCTCATAATATATATCAAATGCGTGTATGAATTACAAGATATAGGGGGAGATCTCCATAATTATACTCTTCAAGTGTGCATTGCTTCAAAAGCTAACTCCTCACTATGCACATCTTCAGGGGGAGTTCTTCTATATCTTGCAATCAAATTCCTCAATATCAGTATTTACACTTCATATGTTTATCCCCATTGAAAACTTAACCTATATTGTCATCAATCACCAAAAAGGGGGAGATTGTAAGTGCATCTAGTGCCCCTTAGTGATTTTGGTGTATTTAAGACTTATAGGTTAAGGGACTGATGCGTTTCTGAGTGTACGCAGGTCTATAAGTCTATGAGGAGTTTGATATTTATAGAGAATGTCGACCCCTAAAAATGAAGTTCTTCATCTGAAGACTTTGGATTTCTGAAGACTTACTAAAGACTTTGAAAGTAAAGAAATTGGTGCGACCTTGAAGACTTGGTATTCCTTCGAGGAACATGTAGTGTGAAGACTTTTGTTTTTATAGTTTCATTTTCTCTTTCTTGAGTCATAGGAAACACCGTACTGTTAAAGGGGGTCGAGGAAATCCTAAGGAAAAATTTCCATGTGATGCTCAACTCAAAATCCTACACCTACCAATCCCTCCGAGTGAAGCCATTGGAAATCTCATACAGCTCAGACATATTCTTCAGTGATAGAGATGATGTTCTTCTGATCTCTGAGGAATTTGTTCTGACTGGGGAGTTAGGAATTCACCAGTGTGAATTGCCTACATAGTGAGGAACATGATAGCCCTGAGGAATTTGATAGTCAAAATTCCAACCGTTGATGTGCTACGCGCCAACTGTCCCAAAATATCCTACCACCTAACGGTCATATCATACAAGGGCATTTATGTCTTATCATGTCGGGCTGCTCCCTAGGCTATAAATAGCCGCCCCCTTCAACCACTAGCTGGTTGGCTTCTCCGAGAGGAACTGACACTTGTCATTTGAGAGCAACCCATCCTCCGAGGACTTTGAGCGAAAATCATCAAGTGAGGAAATGCCAAATCCAAACCTACAAAACCCCAAGTGATTGAGCATCACTAAAGAGATTGATCCTGCGTGGATCCGACGCTTGTTTCCTTTGAAGACTGTGCTTCTTCCAGACGGTTAGGCGTCAAGGTCGAGAGCATCCAAGAGGAATTGTGGATCGCTGAGTGACCAAGTTTGTGAAGGTTCGGAAGTCACCTGAAGACTTACCACGAGTGATTGGGCGAGGTCTGTGTGACCTTAGTTCAAGCAGAATACGGTGAGGACTGTGTGTCCGAGACTGGGTGTCCTCGAGTTTAAATACTCAGCCGCTCCAACCAGATGTACAACTGAGATAGCAGTTGGAACTAGTCTACCAAATCATTGTCTTCACCGAGCTAACTGGTTCTATTTCCTCAACTCTTTCATTTCCTCATGTATGTTGTTGTGTGCCTATTCATATCTGTTTGAAGTCTTTTGACTCAAGACTTTCTCAATTTCCTCAGTTCTATTCGTTCAGTCTGTGCGTCTTCTTTCTTGTGATATCATGTGTTTACGCTTTCTGTACTCTGTGCTTGTCTTCATTTCATCATGATGACTATGCTAGTGTTCTTTTATGTTTACTTTTGAGTACTTATTCCACTGCAAGTAGTTCTTTGCTAAGGAATTTCCTCACTAGCAAATTCCTCAGTGAAGAATTCATAAAAATCGCCTATTCACCCCTCCTCTAGTCAATATAATGCACTTTCACCTGCGAGCCATCGCGCGTGTGGGCGAGGGAGCGGGCGTAAGGCGTATAGTAGTACTACTACTACTAGTAGTAAGCAAGCTTCACCTCATCCTGCGAGCCACCGCGCCCGTGAGCGGGGGAGACGGCATACTAAGCAAGCTTCTCCTCGTTATGCGAGTTGACGGAACACATCAAAAGTACTCTAGCATATAGAGCCTTGCCTCTGAGGTAGGCCCCACATGGCTTGCCTCTTTTTTAACATAACACATAAAGTTGCAATTTGTTTGTTCACCCATGGTAGACGATCCTCCCTCCACCAAGTGGACAACCAGTACACGTGTCAAATTACCACATGGGCTGCCTTTTCGTACAGAAGTGAGCTCCACCGTGTACCCGTGCGGGTGTGGTTGCAAAGGAGACAGGAGTACGTGCACCGTGCGTGCACCTCTTCTCTTCGTGCATGTCCCCCACCTACGTGGGTGTGTGTGAGAGATATACAAACCTAGACATAATGCACCGTCCAAACCCATGCCTCCGACTAGTCCGATCACCAGTCACCACCACGCCCCACTCCTCCTCGCCTTATCTCTCATCTTTCTCCCTCCATTTTTATATACAAGGGGCCACTATCAAAATTACAATTTGCGGATATACAAGGCCACTAACACCAATCGATGCAATATTAATGGTGTTTGTCTCGTAGTACTAGCAAAGGAGGACATTAGTTATCCCTTGCATGCATGCGGGAGTTTGTAAAAAATGCATCTTGATGTTCCTTTCAATGCACGGGCATCTTGCTAGTCCATGAAAACAACACATGGCAAAATTCCACGACAAACGAGGGATTTGAATCTGTTGGGAGGGGCTGTTTGGATCTTTCCCGGGGTAGCCAAAATATTGGCAACCCTTTTGTCCACCGGTGCCTTTGCCACCGATCAACGAGGAATGGCTCGGGTGATCATGCATCCAACAGTGCGCACATTGGAGACGAGCTCGCACGAGCTGTGTTTTTTTGTCCCACCACGCCGCCCAAGCCGCCCGCAGACCAACCGGCGACCCACAAATTACGCCATCCAACCGTAGCCGCACACATTATGGCAGCAACTCAACCAACCAGACAAAATTCACGCAAACACGTAGACAAACTGATATTTCATATAAACAATGACGGAAATCATATAAAATACCGGATTTTCATACAAACATGATGGATTTCATTACATTCAAATGAACTACGCGGTGCTAGTTCTGGACAGCACAGGTATATAATACCTAGCCTAAATGGTCACCCGCTGATCGATTTGTGTTCCTCATGTCCGGCAGCATGATCACCGGACTGCCAGGAGCCCCAGAGGTATATGCTTCAGCATAAAGGACGTCTCGCTTCCCCACTACCCAACTGCTATCATTGGCTGATGCCAAAGATGATGGTGGAAGGGGGCTTCCCCGCTTCCGTGGAGCCCATACGGGGTCGACGAAGGTCCTCGCAACAAAAGGATCCGGCAAGACACCTGCTGTGTACGCCGGCGTCACCTCCGCGGTGGCCTTCATGGGACACAAGCGGCGGCGGCCTCCCGTGTTGTACTTCTCCTCGATGATGGCGGCAGACGCGGAGGCGCTGGCCACCAACTCGTCGCTCTCCGTGCACCCGGCTTCTGTTGCTGCTTGCATGGCGCGGCCGCTGGCATGGGAGTCTTGGCCACAGAAACAGGAGAGGCGGTATGAGGCGGCGGCGTGGACGGTAGCAACGATGCCCGTGCGCTGCTCCTCGTCGAGCTGGCTTGGAGCCGAGACTTGCTGAACCGCGCATCGGCTTGGGGCGGCAACTAGCTCCGTTGGGCGAGGGGAGGGATGTGGATGAGCGAGCTGCATAGCTTGTATCCGGTGGGCTACCCAGCCGACTTGGATGCGGAATAACTACTCTTCGTAAGCCATTGTAAGAGTGGACAAAATGGTGAAGGAGGAGATAGGGGAGCGGCGGAGGTGTGCAATTCTTGGCCGGTGTTTGGCCTCGTTTAAATAGGAGATTAAATAGACGGCGCACGGGAGGAGCTCGGCCGGCGTTGCGTTTAATGCCGGGCCGGTCATGAACGGACGTGTGTCTAGAGTGGGTTTCTCGGCTTCCACACGGGCGGATTTCATGGAGGCGTTTGAATGCGGCAAGGAAGCATGTTCAACCGGGCATGCAGCGAGTGGCGCCCTCGACTCTAACATAGGACATCGTGCCGTTCTTCCATTGATGTGTGGGATCTTTGGGTACATGGCCTGCATGTCAGTGACCGAACGCAGGCAGCGCACAGCAGAGGGACCTTTGGTGGGCCAGGGCGGTCAGAAGCGGGCATTTTATAAACCAATAATTGTTCATTGAGTGTGACGTCATCTTTTTCATCTAGATAAGCCTATTATGTTGATAGCCCGTTCGATACGTTGTGATTCATAAAAACCGCTGCAAACATCAATGTTCTGCTTATCACAGATAAGATTGATTAATACCCGTAAAAATCCATGTCCTTAACAAAGGGTGCATGCACGTATAGGTTGAGTGTGTGTCTTGCATCGTGTGTTGTGTTCATGCAGGCGTGCGAGTGTTGCGTGCGTGCAAGGGTACCTTTCAGTGTTGCGTGCATGGGCGCATACGTGCGTGTGTTCGTGAGTGCATGTGTACGTGTCAGTGTTGCACGCCAACATGCGTGCGTGTGTTCGTTATGTGTACATGTCAGTGTTGCATGCCTGCATGTGTGCGTGTCTGGCGTGCGTGCATGTGTACGTGCGGGGTGAGGCTACATGTCAGTCGACTGACTTTTTCATCTCTAGTCATTAGATTT